>NC_000087.7:67410481-67582981 GCF_000001635.26 Mus musculus
AAGTAAATGAACACACACATGAATTTGCCCCTGGGCCATCACCTCTGATCCTTCTTTATTTTAAATAATCTCTGGATTACTTTTGCCCTTAATGTAATGAAACTGCTATACAAGGGTTTGTTATTTAGGAGATGGAAATATAAGTCGTCTGTATAGGTTCAGTACAGATATTGTATATTAAGAACTACATTCATTAATAACTTGAGAAATTCATACAATATATTTTGATGGAATTTACTTTCCAGTTCTCTTAATAACTCCTCCCGAACCAAAACCAGATCCATTTCCACCTAAATCCTCCTTCCAAATTCATGTCTTCTTTTCTCCCTTTTGATAAAACCCATTCAAATCAATTGTGTTGCCCATAAAATCTTGGATATGGGGCTACCAGTAGTGCCTGGCCAACCTATAACCTTCAAAGGGCATACCTTTGATGAAAACTGACTCTCCATCTTTCATTAACTGTCCATACCTTCTCAAGTGGGGATGATGGATAGTGAGAACCTACAACTCATTGATGGAAGGCAGACTGGCCTGATTTTGTGCAGATAGAGACATACAGTTTCTCAATGACATCTCTGCCTTAAAAGATTTCCACTATCTCTTCATTGAGGGATCCTAAGACTCAGCTCCTCTACTTCTTGCCTCTTTCTGTGAGTATGTGTACGTGTACAAGTGTATCTATATTATAGATGTCTCATTTTACATCCAAGTCAACACATAGTGGTTTTTGCAATAAACAGCTGGCATTATTTCACATTAGGCAATATGCCTTGATGTAGATGGTGGGACTAAATACCACACTGAAACTGGAGATGGCTAGAAATCATCACAGTTGTTTGTAGTATTGGTGAAATTTACACTTTTGACCTAAACTTCTGGGTCCACCCTATGGCTTTAAGATGGATGGATAGGGGATCAAGACCCTTAACTTGCATTGCATTTTCCTTCTTCTTGAACTCATATTAAAAAAAAAAAAAAGCTCATGGTGGTGATGATTCTGTTGGCCTGGACGTTCTGCTTTTGTAACTGCTAGACAGAGATACCCTTAAAGAGACAGATAGATCCTATCACATTTTGTAACATAAAGAATTCTGTGGTGAAATGGGTTTGCAATGTCAGTCTTGGGTCTTTGATGAAGATTTTGTTCCGAAATACAATGTTCAAAGGTAGAACAATATATACAATCTGAAAAGTGATTGGACCCTGAGGGCTTTAATCAATGAGTTAATTGATTGATGGGTGTGCATGGAAGGGGTGAGGCACTTGTAAAGGAACATGGTCATTGGGAACATGTCTTGGAAGGTATTTATTGTCTTTGGTCGCTTCCTGTGTTGATGCTTACTGGCTGCTAATAAGTTGGACAACTGTGCTCCTTGATGCCTCTTTCATACTCTTGTGACCATGGACCTGTTTTCCTTGCTGCTAAGGCACATTGTAACAGTGATGAAAATGATTTACATGAATGTTTTTCACTAGTGATACTGACTTGTCTGGTCCAGAGTAACCATGGTTTAATTCTTTAAGCTTTTTTCTGGAAGAATCATGCTAACATTAGACACAAAGTTACCAAGCAGTTGTACCTGGAAGATTCTGGCAGTGTATCTGTTGTCTGAGAAATAAAGAAATTTGCTGCTTCACACACTGGTCCTTTCACTGTATTCACTACTATATTTTAATAGATTGCAATATCATATGAAGTAGCAGAAAATGATGGGAAAATGGAACGGAGGTGAAAATGTGTTAAAATCATTAAATTACACACTTAAAAATAAAGGAATCAATGGATTTTTTAGTATAGAAAGGATACTTCAAAAAAGCTGCTGAAAAGGCTTGGCCAACTCATGGGAGATGGTATTTGTCATACCTCCTGTGATGTAGCTGTTAATAGTAGTGGGTTTATTACAGATGAATCAGACACTAATATAAGCATTAAGGGATAACTCTCAGTTGCCTCAGGAGAAAGAAATCAGGTAAAATTCATTGGATTTCCTGATGAGGATTTTTTTTTGTCATAGCTTTGGTGGCAGGATATTGGACAGATTAGCAAGTCCCCCAATAAGTGTAACACACAGTAGAATGTGGGGGTTGTGAGGCTATAGGAAATATTCAGTTCATGTCACATATTATTGAGTATCCTTGCTGATGGAGGTAGTCACCCTTCACTTATGTCATACATGGAAGTGTGTCTATGCAGGTGCAGAATGCAATAGATGGTGTTGAGTAATGTTTGTGTAGGTTATGGAGTAAGTTAAACATTACTGTGATGGAACATTATTTTTTTCCCATCTTGACAATCTACAGTTACCTGAGAAGAGAGAACAATTGAACATCTGTCTCCAATCACTTAGTCATTAGGTAAGTCTATGGGTTATTTTCTAGTCTAATGATTGATGTGGGAGGGCCCATCACTGTGGCTAAGCTCATAAGTAGTCCTTAATAAATGGGAGCCCTTTAGGTTATATTTAAAAAAAAATAGCTGATCGAGCAATGGGAAAAGTGGTGGTTTGAATAATAAATCCCCTATAGACACATATATATGAATATTTCATTACCAGGAAGTGGCAGTGAGTTTAAAGATTAGAAGGAATACGAGAAGGTGTGGCTTCATTGGAGGATAGGTGTGTCAACAAGGATGAGTTTGAGTTTTCAAGAAGCCAATACAATGGCGGAATCTCTCTCTTTGCCTAAGGATCAAGTGTTCTCTATTGCTCCAGTGATGGGGTACCTCCCGTGATGATTGACCAATCTTCTGAAAATGTAACAAAGCCTCCAATTAAATGCTTTGTTTTCTAATAGTTGCCATAACGATGGTCAGGTGATTATGTTAGCCTCTATCAGCAGACTTCGGAGACTAGTTTTCTCCTGAGTTTGAGTGTTCAGAGTACTCTCTGCAGGCAAGATCTCCTCTTGCAGAGAAGGGTCCCAGATATCTGGTGTTCGAACCTTCCTCCTGGCAGATGTTGTAATCCACTCACTAGAGGTACTAAGATCCCATGGAGAGTCCTGTGGGGACCTTTGGGGTGTCCACAGACTCTGCCCCCAAGGTGCCCAGTGCTGTAATGGATTGGAAGGGACTTGTGACCCTGGTCAGGCCGGTTTATCTGCTTCCCTAATGAATGCAGTCTCAGGTCCTGCATGATAGGATTGGAGCAGAAGTGGTTTTCCATTCACAAAGGTCTTAAGATCTCCTGGATGTTTCTGTGAGGACCTTGGGGCTGTCCTCAGACTCCGTCCAACAAGTTGGCCAGGTGCTGGCACAGACCAGAGGGACTTGTGACCATTGTCAGGCCAGTTTTTCTGCTTCCCTAATTAATGCAGTCTCAGAACCTGTGAGATTGGATTGGAGCAGAGGTTGTGTTCCGTTCACCAGAGGTCTTATGATCCCATTTAGGGTCTTTTGGGGACCTTAAGCATGTCTGCAGACTCAGAGCACAATATACCCTGGTGCTGACTTCTCACTCTCTCTCTTATGGTACACTTTTCTGACTCCTTAAACAGATGTTGTAAAGATAATGTTTTCGGACTCTCTAGACGCTGTAACCTTTTCCTAATGTCAGAAGAATACTGCCCAATGGAAGCCATGACACTTGTCACATGCTGGCACGCCGAAGTAGGGTCAAAGGTAGTGTAACACCTCTATACCTTTCAGAGGTATTCTAAAAACACTGCTGGGGGCTCCTTTTTCTCTTGTAGGATCTCTCTTACCTTGGCCAAATTGGTGGGGCACCTGCCAGCTCCTTTCAGTTCTATTATCAGAGCCCAGCTGAAAATTGTCAATTGCTCCATATGGTCAGTCCTGTCAGGACATGTCAGAGGGAAGGCTGCATCCATTTCATTCAGAAGTTTTATTGGTAGTCAATTGGCCCCCAGCATGCTCTTTCTTTCCTCTCAGAATCCTCTCCTTCTCCTCTGTGGTGAAAGAATCAGTAGCTGCTGACAGTCATCCCAAGTAGGCTGAAGAGAGAATATGAGAGATTCCATTAGATTAGCAGGCTAGAGGGGTTTTCAAAGAAGGGAGGTGTGATTAGCCTTCCAGTTATAGAGTTCAGAGGAGGAAAAGGGCCATTACTGAAGGGTCAGCAGTTGTCTGGGGCCTGCTGGAGGAGGGTCATAAGTACATAAAGGCAGTGCAATGGTTGAATCTGGTCACTCTGGGCTTCGAGCTCGCTGGCCTTGGGCTTTAGCAACTGGTCCCTC
The DNA here is from genome assembly GCF_000001635.26 of Mus musculus. Taxonomy (NCBI): domain Eukaryota; kingdom Metazoa; phylum Chordata; class Mammalia; order Rodentia; family Muridae; genus Mus; species Mus musculus. The sequence continues at coordinate 67,414,682 of NC_000087.7, forward strand.
CCCAAATATCTAGTGGCACCCTGTTGAGAGTTCTTGGAGGGGACCAGTTGGGAATATGGGGGTGGGGTGCTATGCCATTTTGGAGGTTCTTCTAACTCTGGATAGATCTTGGGAGAAACCGAGGGCTGCAGTTCAACCTGTGCCAGTTTTAACTTTTTTTTTCACCTCTGGGTGGCAGAGGGCCAGGACTGGGGAGCCTGGATTATTCTTTTTAACCCAAGGCTTTAAACAGGATGGGAGAGGGGGGATCCTGTGCTAAATTTTTCTAGATGAGAATGTATGGCACGTAATCTGGCTGAGACCCTGGTCCCCTCTGTAAAACAACTTTAAGAGCTGAAAACAGAACCAAACAAAGAGTGCCCTCTAGTGGCCAACTATCATCAAAGCTGGCCATTCTGTAGATCAGAAAGTTCTCTAAAATCGATTTCAGACATCCACAGAGAGAATGTGAGTGTTAGTCTTAATTTCAGTCGAGTGATCAAGGGTCAGTCCAAGGGGCATGATAATAGTCGGTCCCATCATCAGAGTCACATACAGGGAAAAAAAACATATACACAAAAAAGATTACAATAACCAAGACCAGGCCCCAATAAGATGGCCAAGAAAGCACACACTCACTTGGCACCCAGTAACAGAAACAGACAGCCGAGTGAGCACACTCTCACTTGGCACACTGATAGGAGATCTCCAGGTATCCCTAGAACTCCCTCAGAACTCCAGGGATGTCCCAAAGGGTGGCAGCCGGTTTCTCCTGACATGTCTGTCAGTAACCCTTTTCCATCTGAAAAAGGGAGTTCGTTGTTCTCACGAGCATTTACAACTGCAAACGGAGAATAGTGAATTCAAACAGAGCTGGCACAAATATTAGAGACAAAGATAGAGGAAAGTTATAGAAAAAGATAGAGACAAAGATACAGACAAAGATAGAATCCTACCTCCAAGCAGGGTCTCTGAGAATTGGGGTAGGCCACAAATCATGGTGGAGAAGCCCCCAAATGTAAGACCTCAGAAGCTGGGCCTCCTCTCAAGTCCCGGGATGAGCTGGCCAGCACCCCAATGACCCAAGAGAAAACCACAACTGATGCAAACTGCAAGAGGTTTTACTATTAGCTGGCTGAGGACAAAGTCACTCTGCCTAGCAGGGCAGGGGAGTTTGACACCGAGCTGTGACAGTAAGGGGCTTTTAGCAGCTAGCTGGGGAATTGGGAGGAGTTGGGAGGAGAGTTGGGTGGAGTTGGGAAATGTGGGCAAGGGAGTTCTTCTCTTCCTGATGTTCTTGGTGAAATTTACAAGGCAGGAGTGGGGCGTGAGTCCTTTCTAAATTTTTATCTCCTTGTCCTTGGCACAGGAAGGCAGGCATCTCTGGTTGAAAAGTATAGAAACAAAAAGCCTTTTTGCTGGCTATAGAGAACAAAGAGCTTCTTCCTAGCTGTATTTTCAGAGATCAGGGAAAACAAGCTTGGAAACGTCTAGGGGATTTACCTTCCTGCGAGATACACTTTAAGTTGGAGTCTCACCATAGGACATTTTTTCTACCACACAAAAAACTTTACACAGAAAATTATTTTAATTATTTTTAATGAATATATAATATTTGATTTGAACCATATGTCATATCCATATAAAATACATGGTAGAATTCCAAAAAAAACTTGTAATATTTACTTTAAACAATTCATACATTTACACCTCACAGCACTTCTTCATAACTGTACTACCATTGCTGAGATCCTTCTTCTTCCCAAATGGTGCTTCTATTATTTTTATAATGGTTCTCCTTTTCTTTGTGTGTATATCTGGGAACATCTCATGCAGGTGGTTGTATTGTACTAGTTGCTATGTTTTTGTGATCACAAGGTCTAAAGGACCACAATCTGGTCTTGAACTACACATATAAGAGCATCTGACCCTGAATTTCTCTTTTTCCTGAATCTACTTCTCCAGTCAAGGGATCACAAACACCACTTTTGAAGTACTCTATTGAAATGGGAAAAAATTGAAAATATTACACCGTATCTTCATCTGTTTCTACCTGAGGTGATATATTCTCATCTTTGTCAAATGCTGGGCTCTGTACTATATGGACAACAGAAAATGGAAACATAATATGCTATATTAGTAAAAGGGAATAAAGTATTAATGATTTGAATTTCTCAGGAAATACTACCCAGGTGAATTTTTGAAACAGCTTTTAGAAATGACATAATTACGTACATGAAATCCAGTATAGGCATAGATAAGAAGTAAGGTTTCCAAATTATAGGGCTAGTGAATATTTTTACCAATATTATAGAAAAAAATCCCTAACTTAAAGAAAGATATGCTCATGAATAAACAAGGAGACTACAGAACGCCAAATTATTTGGACCGGAAAAAAATAATTTCTGCCATCATATAATAGTCAAAACACCAAATGCACAAAACAAAGAAAGAATATTAAAAGCAGTAAGGGAAAATGGTCAAGTAATATATAAAGCAAGATCTATCAGGATTACACATAACTTCTCCCCTGAGACTATGAAAGGAGAAAATCTAGGGCTGAAGTCATACAGAATGTAAGAGAGCAGAAATGCCAGCCAAGACATGAAGCAAAACTCTTTTAACATAGCTTGGGAAAACAAGGTATTCTGTGACAATACAATATTTACACAATATCTTCCAATGCATCCAGCACATCAAACGATAATAAAGGGACAATTTCAATATAAAGAGGGAAATTACACTCGAGAAAAAAGAACAAATTAAAGGTGAAGGAAACCTAAAAGAAGATAGCTACATGAACAAAATTGCAACTCTAATAACAAAAATAACAGGAAGCAACAAGGACTTTTCTTAGGATCTCTTAATATCAGTGGACTCAGTTCACCAGTAAAAAGGCATAGAATAAAAAAATGGATGTGTAAGCAATATTCAGCATACCAAAAACAAACACCAAGGACAAAGTCAGAAATTACCTCAGACTAAAAGGCTGGAAAAGAACTTTCCAAGCAAATGATCCGAAGAAATAAGGTGGAGCAGCCATTCTAATATCAAATAAAATTGACTTTCAACCAAAAGTTATTAAAATAGGCAAGGCGGGAAACGTCATATTCATTAAAGTTAATATTTACCAAGATGGACTCCCAAATCTAAACATATATACTCCAAATGCAATGACATCCACATTCATAAAAGAAACTTTAGTAAAGCTCAAAACTCACATTGTACCACACACAATAATATTGGAAGACTTCAACACCCCTCCCTCATTAATGGACAGATCCTGGAAACTAAAACTAAAAAGATACATGGTGAAACTTGCAGAATTTATGAAGCAAATACGTTTAGGTGATATCTATAGAACATTTTATCCTAAAACAAACGAATGTCCGTTCTTCTCGGGACTTCACGATGCCTTCTCCAAAATTGACCATACACTCAGTCACATAACATGCCTCAACAGATATAAAATTATTGAAATAATTTTCTGCTTCCTATCAGATCACCACAGACTAACTTCAACAATAATATAAATAATTGAAAACGCACATACACGTGGAATGTGTACAACAATCTAGTCAGTGACAAAACAGTCAAGGAAGAAATATAGAACTAAATTAAAGACTTTTCAGAGTTTAATGAAAATGTAGCTACAACATACTGCAAGTTATGGAACACAATGAAAATAGCCCTAAGAGGAACACTCATAGCTCTCTCTGAATGCCTCTAAAAAAAAACCGGAGAGAGGATATAGGAGTAGGTTGACATCACACCTTAACACTATAGAACAAAAAGAAGCAAATTCACCCAAAAGGAGTTGAAGTCAGGAAATAATCAAACTCAGTGCTAAAATCAACCAAGTGGAAACAAAGGAACAATACAAAAATAATCAAACAAACTGGGAGCTTTTTCTTTGAAAAAATCAACAAGATAGATAAACCATTAGACAGACTAAATAAAGAACACAAGGACAGCATCCAATTTAGCAAAATCAGAAATGAAAAGGGAGAAATAACACCAGAAATTTAGTAAATTTTCAATATCATCAGATCCTACTATTCAAGGCTGTACTCAACAAAACTTGAAAGTCTGGATAAAATGGACACTTATCTAGACAGATATCAGGTACCAAATTCAAATCAGGATCAGAGAAACCCTGTAATTACTTCTACCACTGTGAGGAGCCGCCCTCACGGTCACCAATACAAGATGGTGCTGACAACACCATTGTCAACATTGCTCATGGTGAGTACGCTCAGGCGTCAGGGTATCGTTCCATTACCTGAGCCCTGCCACTCCAATGGCGTCATCAGGCTGATGGTGGGCAGACAATTCCGGTGATTCACGTCTCCAACCGTATTTCTAACCATACTTTGCAACCTATATAAGGGAGGGGTTTTCTGCTCTCTGGGTCTCCTGTCTTGAAGCTGTTCATCTATCTCTGGAGATGTATTAAAGCTTTACTGCAGAAAGATCTGAGTGTCCTGCATGTGTTCTTGCTGGCGAGATGGTAGCGCAGGTCATCCGGTGCCATAAAGCCAGGATCAACATCGCTGGCATTGAGGAGAACCCCTGGAAATGGGGTGGATTCAGAACTGCAGGGAAAAGGTAAGTTTGGAGAGGTATGTCTCATCGTGACCCTCTTATCCCTATTGATTTCGGTCTTAATCTAGATGCACCCTAGGAAGGGGCAGTAGAAGCTCTAGTCTTGGTTGCCCTGGCCCTCATTCTGTTTCTTATTCTGTCCATCGAGGCTGGTGCTGAAATTTGAGGTCCATCGAGGCTGGTGCTGAAAAATGAGGTGTTGTCAGTCCGACGTAGATAAGTGGCAGCACTGAGGTATCTTCTAAGCCTTCCGTAGACAAGGGAACAGAGTACTGTGTTTACTTTCGCTTTGCTTAAGCAGTACTATAAATGGGGTGTAGATCGGAGCAGGGACTCACTCTATCATGGCCTCCTCACAGTCAGTGATCACTGCATTACAGGCAGGTTGCCTCCAGTACACTGCAGAACTTTGTTAAGGAAGTGGATCGCATTTCTCCCTGGTATTCTTGTTCGGGGTCTCTAACTGTAGCCTTATGTAGTAAGCTAGGAAGTGACCTTGACCTTAAGCATGAAGAGGGAGACTTACGCCTGGGCCTGGGCACCAAGCTGATATAAAACTGTCTAGAGGATGAAACCTGCCAAACAGCCAATGTGGAGGGACAGGGAATACTAGAAGAGGTTCAGGACAGTATGTCAGAAACCTAACAGAATGAGAGAATGGGAGCTCGAAAAAAGAAAGACATGTCTGGTCGCCATCTTGGTTCCGGGACTCAGCGGGACCTAGGAAATTAGTCTGAACAGGTTAGAGGGTGCGCCAGAGAACCGGACAGCTTCTGGGACGGGCAGAAGCACAGAGCCGCTGAGGCAGCAGCCTGGGCGGGCCGCAGACAACCGGCCACCATCCGGACCAGAGGACAGGTGTCCGCCTGGCTTGGGAGGCGACCTCAGCCTCAGCAGCAGCGGTCGCCATCTTGGTTCCGGGACTCAGCGGGACCTAGGAAATTAGTCTGAGCAGGTTAGAGGGTGCGCCAGAGAACCGGACAGCTTCTGGGACGGGCAGAAGCACAGAGCCGCTGAGGCAGCAGCCTGGGCGGGCCGCAGATAACCGGCCACCATCCGGACCAGAGGACAGGTGTCCGCCTGGCTCGGGAGACGACCTCGGCCTCAGGAGCAGCGGTCACCATCTTGGTTCCAGGACTCCCTGGAACTTAGGATTTTAGTCTGCACAGGTGAGAGTCTGCACCACAGAAGCTGACAGCTTCTGGGAACTGCCAAAGCAACACAGCTTCTGAGAGAGGCCCTGTTTTGGGCCTTCTTCTTCGACCAGGAGGAGGTCCAAAAACAAGATATCTGCGCACCTTCCCTGTAAGAGAGCTTGCCAGCAGAGAGTGCTCTGAGCACTGAAACTCAGAGGAGAGAATCTGTCTCCCAGGTCTGCTGAGAGACGGTAACAGAATCACCAGAAGAACAATCTCTAAACAGAGTCAACTATAACTACTAACTCCAGAGATTACCAGATGGCGAAAGGTAAACGTAGGAATCCTACTAACAGGAACCAAGACCACTCACCATCATCAGAACCCAGTACTCCCACTTCGCCCAGTCCAGGGCACCCCAACACACCCGAAAACCTAGACCTAGATTTAAAAGCATATCTCATGATGATGGTAGAGGACATCAAGAAGGACTTTAATAAATCACTTAAAGAAATACAGGAGAACACTGCTAAAGAGTTACAAGTCCTTAAAGAAAAACAGGAAAACACAATCAAACAGGTAGAAGTCCTTACAGAAAAAGAGGAAAAAACATACAAACAGGTGATGGAAATGAACAAAACCATACTAGACCTAAAAAGGGAAGTAGAAACAATAAAGAAAACTCAAAGTGAGGCAACACTGGAGATAGAAACCCTAGGAAAGAAATCTGGAACCATAGATTTGAGCATCAGCAACAGAATACAAGAGATGGAAGAGAGAATCTCAGGTGCAGAAGATTCCATAGAGAACATCGGCACAACAATCAAAGAAAATGGAAAATGCAAAAAGATCCTAACTCAAAATATCCAGGAAATCCAGGACACAATGAGAAGACCAAACCTACGGATAATAGGAGTGGATGAGAATGAAGATTTTCAACTCAAAGGACCAGCAAACATCTTCAACAAAATTATTGAAGAACACTTCCCAAATATAAAGAAAGAGATACCTATGAACATACAAGAAGCCTACAGAACTCCAAATAGACTGGACCAGAAAAGAAATTCCTCCCGACACATAATAATCAGAACAACAAATGCACTAAATAAAGATAGAATACTAAAAGCGGTAAGGGAAAAAGGTCAAGTAACATACAAAGGCAAGCCTATCAGAATTACACCAGATTTTTCACCAGAGACTATGAAAGCCAGAAGAGCCTGGACAGATGTTATACAGACACTAAGAGAACACAAATTCCAGCCCAGGCTACTATACCCAGCCAAACTCTCAATTACCATAGATGGAGAAACCAAAGTATTCCACGACAAAACCAAATTCTCACATTATCTCTCCACGAATCCAGCCCTTCAAAGGTTAATAACAGAAAAAAACCAATACAAGAACGGGAACAATGCCCTAGAAAAAACAAGAAGGTAATCCCCCAACAAACCTAAAAGAAGACAGCCACAAGAACAGAATGCCAACTTTAACAACAAAAATAACAGGAAGCAACAATTACTATTCCTTAATATCTCTTAACATCAATGGTCTCAACTCCCCAATAAAAAGACATAGACTAACAAACTGGCTACACAAACAAGACCCAACATTTTGCTGTTTACAGGAGACACATCTCAGAGAAAAAGATAGACACTACCTCAGAATAAAAGGCTGGAAAACAATTTTCCAAGCAAATGGTATGAAGAAACAAGCTGGAGTAGCCATTCTAATATCTGATAAGATTGACTTCCAACCCAAAGTCATCAAAAAAGACAAGGAGGGTCACTTTGTTCTCATCAAAGGTAAAATCCTCCAAGAGGAACTCTCAATTCTGAATATCTATGCGCCAAATACAAGGGCAGCCACATTCATTAAAGAAACTTTAGTAAAGCTCAAAGCACACATTGCACCTCACACAATAATAGTGGGAGACTTCAACACACCACTTTCACCAATGGACAGATCATGGAAACAGAAACTAAACAGGGACACACTGAAACTAACAGAAGTGATGAAACAAATGGATCTGACAGATATCTACAGAACATTTTATCCTAAAACAAAAGGATATACCTTCTTCTCAGCACCTCATGGTACCTTCTCCAAAATTGACCACATAATAGGTCACAAAACAGGCCTCAACAGATTAAAAAATATTGAAATTGTCCCATGTATCCTATCAGATCACCATGCACTAAGGCTGATCTTCAATAACAAAAAAAATAACAGAAAGCCAACACTCACGTGGAAACTGAACAACACTCTTCTCAATGATACCTTGGTCAAGGAAGGAATAAAGAAAGAAATTAAAGACTTTTTAGAGTTTAATGAAAATGAAGCCACAACGTACCCAAACCTTTGGGACACAATGAAAGCATTTCTAAGAGGGAAACTCATAGCTCTGAGTGCCTCCATGAAGAAACGGGAGAGAGCACATACTAGCAGCTTGACAACACATCTAAAAGCTCTAGAAAAAAAGGAAGCAAATTCACCCAAGAGGAGTAGACGGCAGGAAATAATCAAACTCAGGGGTGAAATCAACCAAGTGGAAACAAGAAGAACTATTCAAAGAATTAACCAAACGAGGAGTTGGTTCTTTGAGAAAATCAACAAGATAGATAAACCCTTAGCTAGACTCACTAGAGGGCACAGAGACAAAATCCTAATTAACAAAATCAGAACTGAAAAGGGAGACATAACAACAGAGCCTGAAGAAATCCAAAACACCATCAGATCCTTCTACAAAAGGCTATACTCAACAAAACTGGAAAACCTGGACGAAATGGACAAATTTCTGGACAGATACCAGGTACCAAAGTTGAATCAGGATCAAGTTGACCTTCTAAACAGTCCCATATCCCCTAAAGAAATAGAAGCAGTTATAAATAGTCTCCCAGCCAAAAAAAGCCCAGGACCAGACGGGTTTAGTGCAGAGTTCTATCAGACCTTCAAAGAAGATCTAATTCCAGTTCTGCACAAACTTTTTCACAAGATAGAAGTAGAAAGTACTCTACCCAACTCATTTTATGAAGCCACTATTACTCTGATACCTAAACCACAGAAAGATCCAACAAAGATAGAGAACTTCAGACCAATTTCTCTTATGAATATCGATGCAAAAATCCTCAATAAAATTCTCGCTAACCGAATCCAAGATCACATTAAAGCAATCATCCATCCTGACCAAGTAGGTTTTATTCCAGGAATGCAGGGATGGTTTAATATACGAAAATCCATCAATGTAATCCACTATATAAACAAACTCAAAGACAAAAACCACATGATCATCTCGTTGGATGCAGAAAAAGCATTTGACAAGATCCAACACCCATTCATGATAAAAGTTCTGGAAAGATCAGGAATTCAAGGCCCATACCTAAACATGATAAAAGCAATCTACAGCAAACCAGTAGCCAACATCAAAGTAAATGGAGAGAAGCTGGAAGCAATCCCACTAAAATCAGGGACTAGACAAGGCTGCCCACTTTCTCCCTACCTTTTCAACATAGTACTTGAAGTATTAGCCAGAGCAATTCGACAACAAAAGGAGATCAAGGGGATACAAATTGGAAAGGAGGAAGTCAAAATATCACTTTTTGCAGATGATATGATAGTATATATAAGTGACCCTAAAAATTCCACCAGAGAACTCCTAAACCTGATAAACAGCTTCGGTGAAGTAGCTGGATATAAAATTAACTCAAACAAGTCAATGGCCTTTCTCTACACAAAGAATAAACAGGCTGAGAAAGAAATTAGGGAAACAACACCCTTCTCAATAGTCACAAATAATATAAAATATCTCGGCGTGACTCTAACTAAGGAAGTGAAAGATCTGTATGATAAAAATTTCAAGTCTCTGAAGAAAGAAATTAAAGAAGATCTCAGAAGATGGAAAGATCTCCCATGCTCATGGATTGGCAGGATCAATATTGTAAAAATGGCTATCTTGCCAAAAGCAATCTACAGATTCAATGCAATCCCCATCAAAATTCCAACTCAATTCTTCAATGAATTAGAAGGAGCAATTTGCAAATTCATCTGGAATAACAAAAAACCTAGGATAGCAAAAACTCTTCTCAAGGATAAAAGAACCTCTGGTGGAATCACCATGCCGGACCTAAAGCTTTACTACAGAGCAATTGTGGTAAAAACTGCATGGTACTGGTATAGAGACAGACAAGTAGACCAATGGAATAGAATTGAAGACCCAGAAATGAACCCACACACCTATGGTCACTTGGTCTTCGACAAGGGAGCTAAAACCATCCAGTGGAAGAAAGACAGCATTTTCAACAAATGGTGCTGGCACAACTGGTTGTTATCATGTAGAAGAATGCGAATCGATCCATACTTATCTCCTTGTACTAAGGTCAAATCTAAATGGATCAAAGAACTTCACATAAAACCAGAGACACTGAAACTTATAGAGGAGAAAGTGGGGAAAAGCCTTGAAGATATGGGCACAGGGGAAAAATTCCTGAACAGAACAGCAATGGCTTGTTCTGTAAGATCGAGAATTGACAAATGGGACCTAATGAAACTCCAAAGTTTCTGCAAGGCAAAAGACACCGTCAATAAGACAAAGAGACCACCAACAGATTGGGAAAGGATCTTTACCTATCCTAAATCAGATAGGGGACTAATATCCAACATATATAAAGAACTCAAGAAGGTGGACTTCAGAAAATCAAACAACCCCATTAAAAAATGGGGCTCAGAACTGAACAAAGAATTCTCCCCTGAGGAATACCGAATGGCAGAGAAGCACCTGAAAAAATGTTCAACATCCTTAATCATCAGGGAAATGCAAATCAAAACAACCCTAAGATTCCACCTCACACCAGTCAGAATGTCTAAGATCAAAAATTCAGGTGACAGCAGATGCTGGCGAGGATGTGGAGAAAGAGGAACACTCCTCCATTGTTGGTGGGAGTGCAGGCTTGTACAACCACTCTGGAAATCCGTCTGGCGGTTCCTCAGAAAATTGGACATAGTACTACCGGAGGATCCAGCAATACCTCTCCTGGGCATATATCCAGAAGATGCCCCAACTGGTAAGAAGGACACATGCTCCACTATGTTCATAGCAGCATTATTTATAATAGCCAGAAGCTGGAAAGAACCCAGATGCCCCTCAACAGAGGAATGGATACAGAAAATATGGTACATCTACACAATGGAGTACTACTCAGCTATTAAAAAGAATGAATTTATGAAATTCCTAGCCAAATGGATGGACCTGGAGGGCATCATCCTGAGTGAGGTAACACATTCACAAAGGAATTCACACAATATGTACTCACTGATAAGTGGATATTAGCCCAAAACCTAGGATACCCAAGATATAAGATACAATTTCCTAAACACATGAAACTCAAGAAAAATGAAGACTGAAGTGTGGACACTATGCCCCTCCTTAGAAGTGGGAACAAAACACCCTTGGAAGGAGTTACAGAGACAAAGTTTGGAGCTGAGATTAAAGGGTGGACCATGTAGAGACTGCCTTATCCAGGGATCCACCCCATAATCAGCATCCAAACGCTGACACCATTGCATACACTAGCAAGATTTTATCGAAAGGACCCAGATGTAGCTGTCTCTTGTGAGACTATGCCGGGGCCTAGCAAACACAGAAGTGGATGCCCACAGTCAGCTAATGGATGGATCACAGGGCTCCCAATGGAGGAGCAAGAGAAAGTACCCAAGGAGCTAAAGGGATCTGCAACCCTATAGGTGGATCAACATTTTGAACTAATCAGTACCCCGGAGCTCTTGACTCTAGCTGCATATGTATCAAAAGATGGCCTAGTCGGCCATCACTGGAAAGAGAGGCCCATTGGACACACAAACTTTATATGCCCCAGAACAGGGGAACGCCAGGGCCAAAAAGGGGGAGTGGGCGGGTAGGGGAGTGGGGGTGGGTGGGTATGGGGGACTTTTGGTATAGCATTGGAAATGTAAATGAGCTAAATACCTAATAAAAAATGGAAAGAAAAAAAAAAAAAAAAAAAAAAAAAAAAAAAAAAAAGAAGGAAACATGGATAGGAACATGAGCAACTGATTCACCTATGAGAAGACTAGGAATGTTCTACTGATAAAAAGAAATCAAGGCTTTGAGTCAGAAAATATAATCACCTAGTAAACACCCAGGACTATTTCACTATAGATTTACTATTATTCCACTGGAAAAAAAAAAGGAACAACCAACAAAAAAGCCCTTGAGACTCAACAGTATAAACTGAATATTCACACTATTAGCAGAACTTGGAAGCAGAACCCAGCACTCTGGATACTTGATCTACAAACTGAATATCCTAGAAAATTACCAACAAAAAAAAAAGAAAAGAAAAAGAACCAAATATCAAAACTTAAATGTGACCTTTGTATTAAAACTAACAATTTATATATTGACCCAATTTTCTGTTATTTACACTAAAATGATTTGCATAATAATTAAACAAAATATAATCTCTGACTAATAACTATGAATAAAACTATGAAAATATTTGTTACTGTCACACATCATTTTCACTTACTACTTTAGTGCAAGTTTGAAAAAACTCAGAATTTTTAAAAATTTTAAGGAATATTATTATTGGAACATATATTCTTCACCTACTTTTATAATCTTCTCAAAATTCTTAACATTCATGATCATCATTGATATACAAATAAAAACTACACTGAAATTTTATTGCACCACAACCAAAACAACTATCATGGGGAAAATAAACAAAAAAAAAAAAAAAAAAAAAAAAAAAAAAAAAAAGAAAGACATGTCTAAGAAAAAGGGCCCTCCCAGGGATTCAGAAGGAAGGGGAGAGAGAAAAGAGGGCAGTAAAACTGATCCTCTACTAAGAAAAAGCCACACATGTAATTCAACTTTGCCTTGAAGCTTGGAGTGCTTGGGGACAACCCAAATTTCTTAGAACAGATAATGGACTGGCCTACACCTCTCAAAATTTTCAACAATTCTGTCTACAGAGGAATGTAACTTATTTAACTGGTTTGCCATACAGGGACAAGACATTGTGGAACGTTCCCACCACACTGTTAAAACTTACCTTATCAAAAAGAAAGGGTGAGTCAATGAGGCTCTTACCCTTAACACTGAGAGTGGACATCTCCATGGTACTCTTTACTCTTAATTTTTTGAATATTGATGAGCAAGGCCACACTGCAGCTGATCATCACTGTTCAGAACCAAACAGATCTAGAGAAATTATCAAATGGAAAGTTGTCTTAACTGGAAAATGTAGAGGCCTGCATCCTATTTTAATAAGATCCAAAGGAGTTATTTGTGTCTTTCCACAGGAAGAAGACAATCCCCTTTGGGTTCCAGAATGCCTCATCTGAAGGATCTCCCCTTCAGAAGATGTGGACAAAAGAGGGAATTCTGGAAACAACGATGGATAATGACCCTTCTACTGGAGATCATGGTTCCTAGTATATCGGGGGAATTGTGTTGGGGTATTATGTCTAGCATTCTGTTCATGCCTGTCATGCACAGTGCACAAGTTTTTCCACATTTCTTTACTACTGATAAGGAGCTGGGACTTGCCTTTTTACCATTAGATGGACAAATTCAGGTTCTGATGGAAAACAGAACTTCTCCCTCAAAGGAAGCCTGTGCTTTGTAATGATCTCTGAATTGAAAGACCAACGCCAGTGTATATCCTTCTAAAATCAATCAGTGGCCTGGTTGAAAGCAGCTGCTTGGGGAACCCACTCTGAAATATTAGCCAATGCCTTGATAATCCAAGGCTGGAGGCCTAGTCATAAATCCAGGAAAGCACTGCCCCAGCAACCCAGAATGGCACCCTTTTGTAAAGGAAGATCCTCGGAGGACTCCATGCTTCCTTAGACTGGGTGCCAGGCCAGAAATACCTTTTGGGTGGTTGAAGGATTTTTTTTTTCCTTTTCCCCACATGTAAGTGTAGAGATTAATGAAATCCTTGCTGGACATGATTTTAACTTCATGGATTCTGATCGGGCAGATGCTAACCCTTTTGATCAATGGTTACTTTGTGGGGTTAATGAGAGCTGTACCGATCTTTCACCTATGGCCATGATTGAAGGTGGATATAGTGAAAAGGGCCAAATGGGTTTTGAGTGGTAGGGCACTTTGAGTGCTGGTTTGGGGTCATTCGATCACTCCTCCTCTAATACTAAATATAAAGCATTTAAAAGGGTGAATTATACTGTCACCCCGGTTTGTGTTTGGCCCCCTTTCTGTGGGTGGTAAGTAATAAAAGTTTAAATAATAATCAATTAGAGTTAGATTGTTTCCTTAATTAAAGTTTCTATACCCTGTGTTGGGATGCTACTAAGTATCCCTTTGCTTTGGTTACTCATGTGCCTAGATTTGTTCCAGTTCCTGTGGAAGCCTCTAGAATTTAAGCTTTTTTAGAGAAAAGAGAGATTTTGGAATCTCTGCTATTATAGTTGGCTTGGTAGCAATAGCAGCAATAGCTGCCTCTGTCACTGTTTCAGCCCTTTCCTTGTCTGCTACGGTTCAGACAACGCAAACTATAAAATGACCTTTCGGCAAGAGTGACATTGGGCCTGAACAGCCAGACCATGGCCAACTCCCAGATACAGAGAGGCCTCATGTTGGTAAACCAACGGATCGATCTTCTCCAAGAGCAGGTGTATATTCTTTGGCAAATGCCTCAGCTGGGTTGTAAACATAAGCTGCCTAGCGTCTGTATCACCTTACTACAATTTCAGAATTTTACAAGAGCAGCTAACCTGTAAAAGGCTTTGTCTTGTTATTTGTTACAGAATTGGACCATAGAATTTGAACAGACACTCCGGGAGCTGAGGATCACCATCTTATAAGTCGATTCGACATGTCTTGACCTGTAATTGATGGAAGGATTTTCTACCTGGATTTCTGCAGCATTCTCCTACTTCAAGCAATGGGTGGGGGTGGTTTGTTTGGAGTGGCTGTGTACAGTGGAGTACTGCTCCTACTATGGATGATCTGCAAACTTAAATCCCAAACAAGGAGGGACAGGATGGTAGTAACCCAGGCACTTGTTGCTTTGGAGCAGGGTGTTTCCCCCAATATATGAATATCGATGATGCTCAAGCAATAAGGTTGCTGGACATCCAGCTCCACAAAACCCTGAGGCGAGTCTTGCTGCATGGGTTGGAGCGGGTGTGCTTTAACAGCCCAGGAGAGTTTTGGGGCTAAGAACTGCACTGGAATGGCGTTGTGGTGTAATTTGAGCGTCTTTCTGGGAGATATGTCATCTTTCAAGAAGGTTGAGTGTCCTAGTGTCCTTCCCCCAGGAAAAACGACAGGGGAGCTGACCAAGACCCCTCTGGGTGACGAGCCTGGGAGGAGGTTTTGTGTAAGGCCCCTATGCTTGCACACTCGGAATTTGACCTCTATCTCCACTCTCCATACTGTGTGGCCTGTTGCTTCTAACATAAAAAAAAGGGTGAGATGTGAGGAGCCGTCCTCACGGCCACCATTACAAGATGGTGCTCACAACACCATTGTCACTATTGCTCGTGGTGAGTGTGCACAGGCATCGGGGTATCTTTCCATTAGTGCTGAGATAACATACAGGTTAGTTTAGTTTTAGAATTGATCTACTGTGGAATTGGTTTTGTATGAACATTAAGTTGCCTCTCTACCTTGTACTAAAACCATTTGATTGAATTTGAATCTTCAGTATAATGAGAGATGTAACCCAAATTCATAGGGCAACAATGTCTAGGTAACTGTCTGGCATTGAACAGTCACTCCACTGTTCTGAACAAACTGTTTGTAACCAGTAGTTTAAGCACAGGCAGATAGCATAAGTGTAAGTATGCAAGCCTGTCTTGATTTCAATGTGATAAAGATCGGGGCCCAAAACTACAAAAGGAGGTAATGGTTTCTTTCTGTTTACAAGTCTCAGCTTGTAAATTGCATGACCTAGGAAAGTCAGGACAGAACTTGATTCAGAGTGGTAAGTAGAGGCAGAAACTGAAGCAGAGACTATGGAAGAACTCTGGATTACTTTCCTCCAAGTCATAGGTATGCGAGGTCCTAGGGGATGCAAAACAGAAAAGAAAGAAAAAATAAGTACCAAACATATCACAATGGTTGACCTACATGCATACTTTAAAGTCTGCTCTTGATAATATTTGTGTTCATTTGGAAATCAAGTTCTACATGACAATTGGTAAACAGCATACTTTTCATTATTTCTATTGGATGGACATTTTTACCTGAAGGAGTGTATTTGTTGGATGTGAACATTCCTGGACTACATGGAGGTCCTAAGTTAGCTTGTATCAGGTCCCCTGGAACAGGACTTACATGTGGCTGTGACACACAGGATGATCACTGGGAATTGAATCCCAGACCCTCTGCAAGAGCAGCCAATGATCTTATACTCTGAGTCATGTAAAGTTCTCCACATTTCTGGAGAGAGAAGGAAGGTGTAGGAAGAGAACATTACTCAAAATGTCCAAATTCATCTAAGAATAAATTAATGCTTGCAAGGGTCTGTCAAGATACACAACAAAAACAAGAAAAAATTAGAAGGTGTGTAAAAATTGAAAAGAATGTTTGTTTCTGCTCTGTTGTGTGTTCTGACCAGGACTAAATGAACACACTAAATGAAGCTGCACTGAGAAGCATAAAGAAGGGAGGTACCACACTCTGACATGTACTAAGGTTGTTTCAACTGTATTTGTGTAATCCTTCAGGGGCTTCTTGTCAAAAATAAACCCCCTTTATCAAATCCCCAACAGTAAATTCTGTGTGTCTCAATTGGAGACTGGGCAGAAGATATGTGAGATGCACCAGGAATGATTAAACTTTATGTTCTCTTGCTCAGAAACCATTTTCAGGGATCCTATGAAATCCAAATGTCAGCTCCAGACTGCATAGTATCAGGTTTTTCTTGGCCAATTCAAAATTAGAGCCAATATCTAAAAAGATGACTTATCTGTTACACAAAGTTGCTGCTACCAAATAGGAGGTGGCTATGATTCCCAACACCAACACTGTGGATCTCTCTCTCTCTCTCTCTCTCTCTCTCTCTCTCTCTCTCTCTGTCTCACTCTCTGTTTCTGTCTGATTGTGTCTGTGTGTGTTTCTGTGTGTGTCTGTCTGTTTCTGTGAGTCTGAATGTGATTGAGTATGTGTGTTATTATAATGTAGCCCATTCTTAAAATAAGAAAGGCACTTTCACTTGTGTTTTTTTTTCTTTCCATTTTGGCCAAAATGTATTGATTAGCACTGGCTGGCCTCAAATTGGCTATGTATGTATGGCTTTCTTAGAAGTCAAAAGAGATATGATTTCATAAGACCCATAGTCCTCTGGTTAAAAGCAGGAATCACTGTGATAGGCTTCCATTTTGTAATATTATAAGGTTTGAACTATATGAAGGTATGTAAGTAGTCTTCAAAATTAATTCCTAGGTGCCAGGGAATGGGGGCAAACACACATTTAATCCCAGGACTTATTATGCTGAGGCAGGAAAATCTCTAAATTCCTTGTCAGTCTCGTCTATAGAGCAAATTCCAGTTCAGCCAAAGATATTCCATGGAATGCAGCCTGGAAAAAAAAAACTTGAAATGAATAAACTTCATAGTTAAGTAATGAATAATTAAAAAAAAAAACGCTGCGAAAGACGAGTGAAATATGCAATTATCTAGACATATACCAAATCCATAAGATAAACCATCTAAACAGCACCTTAACACCTTAAGAAATAGAACCAATCATGATAATCTCCCACCAAAACAACCCTGGGACTAGATGGCTGTTGTGCAGAATTCTATCAGACCATCAAAGAAGAACTAATACCAATTCTCATGAAAGTGTTCCACAAATTAGAAACAGAAGTAACACTACCCAATTCATTCTATGAAGCCACAGTTACACTGCATATTCTCCTGTGGAGATGGAATGGTCACTGCCTAATGAGGAACTGGTCACTTCTTCCTTTCATACAGGACTTTGTTTGAGATTATTTTTTTGCTTCTACCATGGTTAATATTACAAATAGATTTTAAATACAGTTTTAACATATATGAATTTTAGCTTTAGAAAATATCATGTATATTTAACAGGCTTTTAACAATCATAACTTATATTCACAACATAAAAGCAAAAGAAGTTACAACATATTTAATTAATGAGAGAAAATTAGAGACTATTCTAACCAAATTGAACCAGGAGGAAAATAAGAACTGTACTGAAAAACTGATTTTTAGTAATAAAAATAACAAAAATAATGATGATAATAATAATAATAATAATAATAATAATAATAATGAAATACATTAGAAATTTAAAAAAATGAATACATATATTTTGCTAGTTTAAGTAAAAAATACTAATGAATAATAAGAAATATGTTCACCTGATTTCGAAATCCCAATCTTCTCATTCTATGAAAATTTTGGTTAGAATTTGAAAGATTAGCTTTGTGAATAGTTGTCCAGGAAATTGACAGATGCCCTTAGGTTATGTTGCTTTCAGTTGTTATGGAGACAATGCCTCAATTACACTCCTTTCTGTGGCTTGCAATTCTAGGTCCTCAGTCTGCCACTGCCTCCACCTCCACCTCCATTTCTGCCTCTGCTCTACCTCTGCCTCCTCCTTCTTCCCCCTTTCCTTGTCCATATCCCTGTCCCTGTCCTAGTCCCTCTCCCTGTCCCTGTCTCTCTCCCTGTCCCTGTCCCTGTCCCTGTCCCTCTCCCTCTCCATCTCCCTCTCCCTCTAGCCTCCCCACTAGCACACAGATAACCCTCAGATTATTTCAGTTTTAGTACTGATCTACTCTAGAATTTTTTTCCTTCATGTCTACTTCCTTCCTAGCTTGTTTAAAACTATTTAATTCAATTTGAATCTTCCACATAATAAGAAATTTATTCAAAATTCATAGGCCAACTATTGCTAAGTAAGTGTCTGGTGTTCATCAACCACTCCACTCTTCTAAAGGAAGTGTTTTGTAATCAGAATTTTAAGCACAGGCAGATATCTTTAGTGTTAGTGTAAAATTCTGTCTTGTGTTCAATGTGATAAAGATCAGGACCAAAACTGTTGGAAACCAGGCCTTACCTAACTTGAACTGTGTTTCACCTGGGAGGCAAACAGAGGCTGAAAAGAGAGGGGAACTATATAGGTGAGAGAAAAATGGAGCCAAGACAATTTTCTGATCTAGGCTCAAATATTTAATAAAAGTTTTCACTTATAAAGGGGGAAACCCATTCTCTGCCATGCCAAGTTTCTTGCTTTCCTGATACCAAGTTGTCAGCACAGCCTTTTAGCACTAAGTCACCAAATTCACAGATTGCAGTTAACTACAGAAAATCTTGGAGAACCAATTTGGCCTCATGGCAGATGGCAGGTAGTTTCACATCAAAGGAAACTAGCTGAGGAGCTGCACTGCAGGTGGCCCTGCCTCAATGGCATAAGGTCTGAACCTGCATAGGTTGGAGGAGGTTATACTCCCCCCCGTTAATAATATTTTAAAAAGTGCTAAACTGAGGCATAAAATGTATTTATGCTCTATAGTCTTGCCTGGGAGTTATGGTGACTGGAGGCCACACCTCCCTTAGGAAATCTTAGATCTTCCTGAAGCATCAAATTCCATTATGGATGCTACGTGCAACTAGTTTGTGTTATATATCACACAAAACATGGCTCTGTGTTGTGTTATCAACAGTCATTTATTTTGGCATGTAACTCTGTCTTAGATTGGTATGGTTCTGAGATCTGGATGTCTGTCATTGAATGTCCAGCCCTCATTATCACACCTTATTCCCAATTCAGACCAAAGTCATAATATGTACTAGAATGAAGATCAATAACTGCCACCTTCACTGTTGGAGGCAAGGCTGTACATCTGCTACAGTAAGGCAGAAGGACTTGGATGACCTGCTTGAGAAACAAAGGTGGGACAGTGATAAGCAACAGTATGAAAGTTTCTTTGGAGAAGTCCAGGTACCCCATTCAGTTACAAATTAGCAATGATCAAGCTTAGTCTTAGAGATTCTGGTGTGGGGAGGTGGCTTTGAGAATTGCAGAAAGGCTGCAGCCTCTCTGGGAGTGGAGGCTGTCCTCCAAATTAAATTTGCTAGCTAATTAAGATTTTAGCTATCTTCCCTAATTCTTCTAATACTGGAATTATTAATAGACCAGTCCAATATTGAATTAGGATACCTGTTCACAGTGAAGTTAGAAGATGAATCACTATAACTCTATCTTGAGACTAATCTTTCTAAATCAGATTACACAGTCTATACTGTTCTATATCCCATAATTCTTAAAAACCTTGAAGTAAAGCATCTTAGCTTGTCCAAACAGGGAAAATGATAAACAAAGGTAGGTCAAAAACATATACCCAATTCAGCTTTCTTGTCACTACAGTCAGGGCACTAAGCAAACACACTTGTTAGTTTTTCACAAAAATTAGCCTTCATATATATGCAGCATTCTGTGAAGAGAACCTATTCTTGTCCCTTTCCCTATAAAGTAGCTACTTAGGATCAAGCCATATACCAATAAGTAGATTTTTTTCATTTGACCTAGACATGATTATGTCTCCTATTTAAGATACTATCAGGCATTTTTAAGTTCTTTGACATCCAAATTTCAAAGTTCTTAAAGTGTGATTTAAATAATGTGCATGGGGATATAATTTATCTTGTCCTTTGTTTTTTTAAAAAGAAGAGTTTTTTAAAGTTCCACATTACCCTGTATTAGATAAATTAATAAATTGTTTACAAAACATTTCAAATGCTTTACTGTTATAGTCAGTATTAATATAACAAGGCCAGCGACTAATTACACTTTCAATTGTTTATCTTGAAGAGCGGATTTAACTAGAAAGCTTTAAAATGTATTAATAGTCCCCCTCTTCCTTTCTCTTTCTCACTTCCTCCATTTCCAGCAGCAGTCTTCTTGCCTCTGCAGGTATTTTACACATGAAGTATCCAAGCAAAATGACATGTACACAAACAACCATACCCACCATCAAAGTTTATAAAATAAAAGAAATGATGTGTAGACTATGATTCTAATTTTTCTGGGAAAGGTAGTATAGGAGAGAGGAATCACTGTGTGTGGACTCACAAAGACACAAAGAACCCCCCAAATAGATCCAATTTACCACTCCTTAGAAACACAAACACCACAGGCAGGAGGAGGGATTTTGAATGAGGAACTCTTTCCTTGTCTTTCCAAGTGCTTTGGTGGATGAGCACAACTACAGGAAAAGGGTCTCACAGCAGGTAAACTCCCACCACCACCCCACACAAAGGCAAAGTCACCTTGGTCGAACCAGGAGCAGATCACCTTTCTCTGCAGGTTGTTTCTGTTTAGCTGCATTTGGAGAAAGCATTTGGAACAGTTGCTGCCTGCTCTTGAGAAGGGCTCTAAGGGTACAATGTATAGGTCTGTAGAATTGCAACAAGTTTGGACCCTAGAAAAGTAATGGGTTGCTGAAATGGTCCTGGACTGTGAATCTTAGGGTCTTGCTAGGGAATTTCTTAATCTACAGTGACATTTAGACATTGGAGCAAGCAGAGGTGCTTTGATCCTTATCTTAGGCACTCAAAGTTGTCCTGGAAGACAATCGTTGTGACTGTTTGTGAGGCTTTGCTGGAGGAGAGGGGATATTGACAGCCCTCTACACGATCTGCATGGCACACAACTAGAGCTTTCTTTCTTATGAAGCATAGAAGTGACTGAGGGCAAAACACCACAGGAGACAACTATATCAGCGTCCCTTAAGTAAAATCTTGCTAGTGTATGAAATAGTGTGCCTTGCAAATACTGAAGTGGGTGCTCACAGTCATCTATAGGATGGAATACAGGGACCCCAATATAGGAGCTAAAGAAAGTACCCAAAAACTGAAGGGGTCTGCAACCCTATAGGTTGAACAACAATATGAACTAACCAGTACCCACAGAACTTGTTCCTCTAGCTGCATATGTAGCAGAAGATTACCTAGTCAGCTATCATTGGGAAGAGAGGCCCTTGGTCTAGCAAAATTTATATTCCACAGTTCAGGGGAATGCCAAGGCCAAGAAGTGGGAGTGAGTGGGTAGGTGAGCAGGGGGCAGGAGATATAGGGGACTTTTGGGATAGAATTTGAAAGGTAAAAGAAGAACATATGTAATAAAAAATGTGGGGGAAAATAAAGAGACTAGGTCGTTTCTACAATTAGGAAAAGTCTCATTACTTTATCCCATTAAATGTGCACATTAAAAAAAAAGTGGCTAATGGCTTTGAACAGGATCCTTGCTGAGGACAGGATCTTATAAAGGGTTCCAGATAGACAACTCATTTACAGTTTTACAAGCTAGTACTTATAAACAATTGATCATTGGGAGCCTCAAGCTGAGACACCCGATCACTGGGCATAAGTGTTGAGATAATTTGAAGATATTTCCATTGTTTTGAATAATCTGTATGATATTGGATACATTTACTCTATGGAAGGAGTATGTGTGTGGAGTCCCTTGTGTCACTGAAGTAGGAGTTGTAAAACACCTGTGGCAATGATGCAAGTTCATATCTATGATGTGTTTGTGATGTCAGTATTTATAAAGGAGGAAGCATCTCTGAGATGCAATAACACATTTAAAAAAGAAAACCACAAGACAAAACGGAAAGGGAATATTGCCTTATGTTGTTGTATTTCTGTTTTGTGTGTGTTGTGTGTGTGTTTTGTTTTTTGTTTTTGTTTGTTTGTTTGTTTGTTTTCTTATTTGTGTGTATGGTCTGATTTTTGGATTTTTTGAGACAGGAATTCTCTATATGCCCCTGGCTGTCCTGGAACTCACTCTGTAGACCATGCTGGCCTTGTACTCAGAAATCTGCCTATGTCTGCCTCCCTCGTGCTGGGATTAAAGCTGTGCACCACCAACACCCTGCAAATATTGCCATTTTTAGTGAGATATTTTTAATGTTTTTTTACTGATTTATGTAAGATATTTTAAATGGTGTGTCCATTTTTTTTCACGTTGTTGCATTATTCCTTTCAAAGTTTGTTGATTATTGCTCACAAATACAGGATTTAACATCAGGACACTGACATTCTTCTTTTTCATTTCATTCCTCTCCTTTTTTTCTGTTTAACTTATCTGGAAATGGATTTTTCTGTATAGTCCTAGCAATTCTGGGCCTTCTTGTGCAGTTCAGTCCTGAATTCAAATCTACTGGATTTTATCACCAAATCCTGAGATTAAACCCCTTTCTAAGCAGACATCAACATTTTTTTTTAATTTTCTGTCTCACAATACTTCTTTAGAAGATGTCCTCATCACAGTTCCCAAGTAATGCCTTCAGACACTTCTAACTTTCTGTAGCAACCTTACCATATAGAGCCTATGTAAGGCATCCTGTTGGGTAGCATTCTGTCTTAAGCTGTCCACATCCAAAGTGTTTGTATTCTTCACAGTGGCCTGTGAGGTTAGTGTGATAAATCTGGGATGAGCTGTCAGGTGAAGAATTATTCACCACTGCAGCCACAAAGCTTGCAGTTTCCACTGCTCCTGATCATGATGCTGCAGAAAGTTTCTTTGATTTTCATAGACACTGGCTTCTTATTCCAAAATCTTGGTATTGGTACTGTATTCTGCCTGTCTGTGTAAACAATTAGACATGAACCATGTCTTAGTATACTGGTTGAATCTTGAGAAGTTTGTTGTTCTTTTCTGCTGGATAGCCTGTTACTGGGGAAATCAGGCCATCAAGATTATTCTTAGCCTGGAAAGTACAGAGTCAGGGTCAGAGGAAGTGTGAAGTCTGGGTAAGGACTAGTTCTTAATCCAGATATTCCCTATGTATAAGAACCATAATTGTCAACATTTCTCATTTAAAAAAAAAAACACTTGAGGTTTATATGTGTTATTCTCAAATGACAGCTGTAAGTTTTTTCCACTTAAACACACCCCTCAATATACAAGAACAGATATCTACAGGGTCCTTTATAAACTATTCACAGTTGTGCATCCCCATGGTCTCTGGTCTGTTTCCATTGTGAAAGGACATATGTTGAGAGAGATTTGTTTACCTTTGGTCTAATGATGTCCCTGGTCGTAATGTCTCAGTATTCATCCTGGTGTGAATACTGTGGAAATCGAAAATGTTAAAGGAACCGTGAAGCAAAAATGTTAATTGGTGTGAAAGAGTTAATGGGAACAGCCGTTAGTTTCCACTGACTGAAACTAAAATATTCATTACCTGTTATATTTCACAAAAACAGAATTATTGCTCATTTGTTCAAAGTGGACAGCCAGGTACAAATGAAATGACTTTTATCCACTGGGCTGTTTTTTTTTTTTTTCAAAGCCTTGGCATGGCTCAACAAAGGAGTGCCTGAGAGCACCTGAATGTTCAGATAAAGTTTACTGAGGTCTCCTTGGCCTGAGAGTGCCTGTCCAGCTGCACTTTTGAACAAGAGGAATGGGTGGGACATTCTTTGATAGAAACAGCAGGAGCTTGGTTGCCAGTCAGAAAATTGTTGAAGAACAGCAGCAGGCTGTAGTGTTTGAGATTGTCAGACACCCTGTGAAAATTGCAAAACCCAAATTAACTTGGAGCTAAAAAGTTAGAGATCTGATTAAGAGGTAAAATCTTGGATGTTGTAGTGAAGAGCAAAAACTTATAATTTTGGGTCTTATAGCATTGTGGTATGTAAGTTCAAGAAATACAGGGCTGAAGAATAGACCAAGGCGGGTCCAGGCACAGCCAAACCCACCCTGTAGCTAAGAATGTCCAGCCATAAAAGATAAAAAAGAGAATGCAGGAACTAGCCACTGCTATCAGGGCAGACCAAATGGCCATCTGGCAGGATGGCACCTCCCTATAGATCCCCATAAATCATACATTGACCAGGTGTCCTGCTGACCTCGAGAAGTCCCAAGCCCTTGTGCCTCCCTACACCTTAGCATGCACATATTACCCTGTTAATTTGTAATCATCCCGCCAACATTTAAATAAGCCTATCATGTGTAATGGCCCAAATTCTTTTGGCTCCCCTGTTTTTGGTTTGTGGTTTTTGCCTTTATATGCCTGTAAAAAGTTTGGGCCGGGGTTGAACTTCCCTGCCCCCTGCGCAGTGCATGAGATTCGACCCCAGCATGCTGGCTTGGGCGCTCCTTTTTTGTTTGTGTGTTTGTGTGAGATTAAAGCTTGTATAGTTACAGCGAGTTCCGCCTCAGTGTCCTACTGGGTGCGCACCTCCCTGAAGAGGGACTCACTGAAGGGGTCTTTCATGTGGTGCATTGGCTGGGAGATGCGTGACCACCCAGGGGTCCTAGACCCACTTGGAGGTAAGGCCCTCTATCTTGTCTTGGTTTTGTCTCTATATTCTGTCTGAAAATCTTGTGAGATCACAGTTTCAGTTTTGCAAACTCTCTTATGAGACAGTGCTTCGAAGGGAGAGCAAAGTGGATAAGGACAGATGTGTCTAGGTGTCCACCATTTGTTCGCCCTGGGAGACTTTCAGGGAAGTCAGGGGGAGGGCCAGGGATGCCTAGTGAACCTCCTCGGGAAAAGTCAGGGATAAATTTTCTCCTTGACGATCTGTTTCTGAGACCTGTTACTAGGCCGTCTGATTCTTTTCAGGAACTCTGGTTGACACAGAGTAGGCAACCGGTTTTGCTTTTGAGTCTTGTAGCCTTTGTAATCGTTTTTAACATGTGTGTGACAGAGCTTAACATGGGAAAGCCTGTGACGACCCCACTAACACTTACTCAGAACCATTGAACAGACGTTATGCTAGGGCCAACAATCTTTTCTTTGATGTCAAGAAGGGACCTTGGCAAACTTTTTGCTCCTCTAAATGGCCAGCTTTTGGTGTGGGCTGGCCTTCGCAGGGAAATTTTAGCCTGCCTGTTATTCTAGGTGTCAAGTTATTTTTCAGACTGCAGGAGGGCATCCTGATCCGGTACCTTATATAATTGTGTGGCAGGATCTGGTACAAAATCTGCCACCCTGACTGGGTTCCTGGACTTCCGAAGCTGAGGCAGCGATGGTGGCAGTAGCCATGAAACCGAAAATGATGCATGCGGGTCTGCCAGAGCACGTTCCATCGGCCCCCCTGAGGATCTATCCTGAAATTGATAATGCCTTTTTCATTGACTCCTTCCCACCCCCTTACCCCCAAAGAACTTCTAATCCTGATCCCTCACAACTGCCCACCCCAGCAGACCCCAGGGTGGCCTCTGTGACAGGACCGTTGGGAGGGACTCCTAGCTGCAAAGGCCATAGTTCAGAGGGAAGTGAATCTAAACCAGATCCACTGTTGCTTTGCCTTTAACAGCTTATGTAGGAGGACCTTCCCATGCCCCGGGGCAGTTAGTCCCATTGCAGTACTGGCCATTTTCATTGATAGATATGTTGGCAGATATGTATAACAGATATGTATAACTAATCACTCCTCTTTCTCATAGAATCCCTCAGGCTTAACAGGACTCCTTGAGTTCCTAATGTTCTCCTACCAGCCCACTTGGGATGACTGCCAGCAACTTTTGCAGGTCCCCTTTAGAACTGAAGAGAGAGAGAGAGGATCCTGCTAGAAGCCAGATAAAAACGTCCCAGGACCAGATGGGACCCCCACTTATCTCCCCAACCTTATAAATGCAGCTTTCCCCTTGGCCCGTTCTGCCTGAGAGTTCAATACTGTGAAAGATAGGGAGCGTCTCACAGTCTACTGATGGACTCTAGTGGCAGGGATAGAGCGGGCTGCAGGGTTACCCACCAATTTGGCCAAGGTAAGAGAAGTCCTTCAGGGTTCAATGGAGCTGCCCTCCGTTTTCTTAGCACGACTAATGGAGTCTTATAGGAGATAGCCCCATTTGATCCCTCTTAGGAGGGTCAGCAGGCAGCTGTAGCCATAGCTTATATTGGTCAGTCTGCCTCTGATATTAAGAGAAAGTTACAGAGGTTAGAGGGTCTCCAAGATTATACTCTGCAAGATTTAGTAAAAGAAGCTGAGAAAGTATACCACAAGAGAGAGACTGAGGAAGAAAAGCAAGAGAGAAAAGAGAAAGAGGTAGAGGAAAGAGAAATCCGGCATGAACGCCAGCAGGATAGGAACTTGACTAAGATTTTGGCCGCAGTGGTAGGTGGAGAAAGTTCAGAGAATGGTCAGTCAGGGAACCTGCACAACAGGACAAGAAGACCCCCAGGAGAACAGAGACCTCCACTTGAGAAAGACCAATGCACATACTGCAAGAAAAAAGAATATTGGGCCAGAGACTGCCCAAAGAAGAAGCAGAGGGGCCCCAAAGTATCTGCCCTTGAAGAAGACAAGGGAAGTTGGGGCTCGGTCCCCCTCCCCAAGCCTAGGGTAACTCACTCTGTGGAGGGGACCCCCGTTAATTTTCTAATAGACACAGGAGCTGAATATTCAGTCTTGACTGAACCTTTAGGACAATTAGGATCAAAGAAGATTTTAGTTATGGGAGCCACTGGTAGCAAGCTTTATCCCTGGACAACCAAAAGGATTTTAGACATAGGAAAAAATAAAGTGACACATTCTTTTCTTGTGATACCTGAGTGCCCAGCACCCCTGCTAGGCTGGGAACTTTGGAAAAAATTGAAAGCACAAGTCCAGTTTACTTCTGACGGACCTGAGGTATCATGGAAGAAGAATCCAGTGGCATGCTTAGTTTTAAATTTAGAAGAAGAATATCACCTCCACGAACAGAAATCTGAGACTTTACCCTTAAAAGAATGGTTGACAGGTTTTCCAGAGGTTTGGGCAGAGCAGGCTGGGATGGAATTAGCTAGGCAAGTGCCACCCAACATAGTCGAGCTTAAAATGGCTGCCAAACCCGTTTCAGTCAGGCAATACCCCATGAGTCAAGGGGCTAAAAACGGCATTCGACCACATATCCAGAGACTGTTATAACAGGGTATATTGGTCCCGTGCCAGTCCAATTGGAATACCCCCTTCCTGCCAGTGTGTAAACATGGGACAAATGACTATCTGCCTGTCCAGGACTTAAGAAAAGTCAATAAGCGGGTACAGGACATTCACTCAACTGTGCCCAACCCTCACAACTTGCTGAGTTCCTTAACACCTGAACGGTCCTGGTACACTGTCCTGGATTTGAAAGATGCCTTTTTCTGTCTCAGATTACACCTGAGCAGTCAACTTCTATGTGCTTTTGAGTGGCGAGTCCCTGAAGGAGGATATACGGGTCAGCTAATCTTGACTAGGCTGCCACAGAGGTTCAAAAATTCACCCACTTTTTTTGATGAAGTGGTCCACCACAACCTTATGCCCTTTAGGGAACAGAACCTCCAAATTTCTCTCCTGGAGTATGGAGATGATTTAATCCTTGCAGCTTCAACACAGGAACTGTGCCTTGACAGGATCAAGAAGCTTCTAAATGAAAAAAGTGAATTGGTGTACCACTAAGAAAGCTCAGCTATGCCATATGGACTTGACCTACCTAGGATACTCCCTCCGAGAAGGAAAGCAGTGGTTCACCGAAGCTCGAAAGAAGACTGTGATGCAGATCCCAACCCCCACCACTCTGTGACAAGCACGTGAGTTTCTGGGAAAGGCAGGCTTTTGTAGACTCTGAATACCAGGGTCCACAATGTTGGCGGCACCTCTGTACCCACTCACTAAAGAAAAAGTCCCGTTCACCTGCACAGAGGAACACCAAAAAGCCTTTAACAGCATAAAGGCTGCTCTGCTTGCAGCCCAGGCTTTGGCCCTGCCAGATTTGACTAAGCCTTTCACCATATACGTTGATGAGCCAGCTGGAGTAGCCCGCAGAGTCCTGACTCAGACTCTGGGGCCGTGGAAGAGGCTAGTGGCCTACCTGTCTAAAAAATTGGACCCAGTTGCCAGTGAATGGCCCTCCTGCCTAAAAGCCATCGCTGCAGTAGCCCTACTTGTTAAAGATACTGGCAAGCTTACTCTAGGTCAGCATGTGAGTGTAATCACTCCCCATGCGTTAAAGAGTATTGTATGACAGCCCCCTGACCATTGGATGACAAATGCCCGGATGACCCACTACCAGAGCCTGTTGCTAAATGACCGAGTGACTTTTGCCCTACCTGCCATCCACAATCCTACCACCCTCCTCCCCAAGACGGATGACTCTACCTGGGTACACCAATGTGCTGATATCCTGGATGAAGAAACTGGATCGAGAAAGGATCTGACTGACCAAACTTGGCCAGGTGTGCCTGACAGGTACACAGATGGTAGCAGCTTTGTGGTGGAGGGAAAATAAAGAGCAGGAGAGGCTGTGGTTGACAGAAAACATGTAATTTGGGCAAGTTAACTTCCAGAAGGAACTTCGGCTCAGAAGGCTGAGCTCCTGACGCTAACTAAAGCTCTGCGGCTGGCAGAAGGTAAGGCAATCAATATTTACACTGACAGCCACTATGCTTTTGCCACAGCTCACATTCATGGGGCCATCTATAGACAAAGGGGGCTACTTACTTCGGCAGGCAAGGAAATCAAAATAAAGAAGAAATCTTGGCCCTCCTAGAGGCTATACACATGCCCAAGAAACTGGCCATCATCCTCTGCCTTGGCCATCAAAAGGAGCAAGGTGCTGTAGCCCAGGGTAATCAGATGGCAGGTTGGGTGGCCAAACAGGTGGTACAAGGCATCCCTGCGCTGCCTGTAGAGAGTATAGAAGAACCAAAAGGGACCCCAGAGATCAGTTTTGAATACACCTCCAAAGATTATGAGATGATTGAAGATCTTGAAGAACAAGGGAAGTCCAAAGGATTTAGCTACCATGGGATAGCAAGAACAAAAGAAGGAAAAATTATTTTGCCCTATAGAGAAGGAAAGGCATATGTAAAACGCATCCATCCCCTGACACATCAGGGAGCAAAGAAATTGTGTGATTTAATCCAGTCCTCAAACTATTATGTGCTCAGGCTACTAGACGAACAAGTAACTAAATCCTGCTAGTGCGTTGCCTAATTAATGCTGCAGGCCCCTTTAATGAACAAGGAAAACGACAACTGGGGGATAGACCTGGAGTTTACTGGGAAGTAGACTTCACTGAGATCAAACCAGGAAAATATGGTAATAAAGAGTTACTAGTTTTCATAGACACTTTCTCAGGATGGGTAGAAGCCTTCCCCACCAAGTCTGAAACTGCTCAGGTGGTGACCAAGAAGATCGTTGAAGAGATCCTACCCTGGTTTGGGATCCCCAGTGTAATATGCTTGGAAAATGGGCCTGCATTTGTTGCCCAGGTAAGTCAGGAATTAGCCACACATTTGGGGAACAATTGGAAGTTATATTGTGCTTATAAACCCCAGAGATCAGTAGAGGTAGAAGGAATGAACAGGACTCTAAAAGAAACCCTAACTAAATTAGCTTTTGAGACCAGTGGTAAAGACTGGGTGACCCTCCTTCCCTTTGTGCTCCTTAGGGCCCGAAACACACCTGGGTGTTTCGGCATTACTCCTTATGAAATTCTACATGGGGGACCACCCCCCTTGACCGAGTCTGATGAGATATTGAATTCCAGTGCTAACTCTTCCTCACCCTCTTCTCTGTTTACCCATTTAAAGGCCTTAGAAGTTGTCAGAACACAGATCTGGGACCAGATTAAAGAAGCATACACACCAGGGAGCAGTGCAGTGCCCCACAGGTTCCAGGTCGGGGACTCAGTTCTGGTCTGACAACATCGAGCTGGCATGCTTGAGCCACGGTGGAAGGGACCTTATCTAGTGCTGCTGACCAGCGCCAAGGTCGCAAAGGTAGACAGGATCGCTGCCTGGATCCACGCATCCCACATAAAAAAAAGGCACCCAACCAGGATGAAGACGACCTCAGAGAAAATTGGACAGTGGCCGCTACTGATAATTCTCTTAAACTGTGCCTTCGCTGTACACCAACCTTGGGTAATAATCCTCACACTCTTATGACCCTGACATGGGAGGCCATCTCTCAAGCTGGAGATACTGTATGGAGTACTTCAAAGGCCCCCCCCCCTTATACATGGTGTCCCCCTCTGTTTCCTGAAATCTGTGCCCTGATAGATGGATTAGATGCCTGGGATATCCCTGAAGAGTCACATGAAACGGTGCCCCAAGATGAGGTAATCTATCACAAGCAGCCATATCACCAGGGGTTAAGTTCCCAAGGAAAGTACATTGCAGATATACCAGGCTGTAGTAGCAGGTCTCAACAGAGGAGACTTTGTCAGGAGCCCTTTTATGTCTGTCCCAGGGATAGGGCAAATAAAAAAGAGGCTCGCTGGTGTGGGGGAATAGAGGGCATCTTCTGTAGTCAGTGGAGATGTGAAACCACTGGTACCACTCATTGGGACCCTTCCTCTAGCTTGATATTATTATAGTATCCAGATGAAATAAGGGCCATGATTCCTTAAACATCACTTTTACTCAAAAAGCAAAAGAGACAAAAAAGATTGGATAAGGGGAAGACTGTGGGGCCTAACATTTTATGTGACAGGGACAGGCCCTGGATTCACATTTAAGATTCGGCTAAAGATGAAGTGTCCCCCAACCCAGGCAGTAGGACCTACCCCCGTTCTTGTTAAAAAACCTCCAATGCCCCTTCCCAGACCTGCTTTTCCCGGACCTACCCTAGTTGTTCCAGCTATTCCAACAGAAGTCTATACCCCTTCCTCAGACCTGAAACTTACATTGCCCCTACTCCCCCAGATACTGAAAACCGTCTGTTTAGTCTGGTACAGGGGGCTTTTTGGTACGCAATAGTACCAATCCCAACAACACTAAGTCTTGTTGGCTGTGTTATGCCTCCAATCCCTCATATTATGAGGGAGTTGCTCAAGTCAAGACAAACAATAAGGCTGAGGACAATTCTCAGTGTCCTTGGGGAGAAAACAGAAAACTAACATTAGCAGCTGTCTCGGGAAATAGACTTTGCCTGGAACAAGTCCCACATGACAAACGGTAACTCTGTAATCAGACTCATCATCTCCAGTCTTCCAATAATAGAGGTCAGTACTTAGTCCCTCCCTTAGTCACAGTATGGGCTTGCAACACTGGACTCACTCCCTGTGTATTTACATCTGTTTTTAATACTTCTAAAGATTATTGTCGTTTAGTTCAGAGTGTTCCTAGGATTCTGTATCATGATAACAGTTTTTTGTCAATGGATTCAACCACTGGACCCGGTATAAAAGGGAACCCATTACCATGACCTTAGCAGTGCTTTTGGGTCTAGGAACAGCAGCTGGGGTCGGCAAAGGCACAACTGCCTTGATACAGACCCCCCACTATTTTCATGAATTGCACAACCGCTATGGATGCAGACCTAGGAGCACTAGAGCAGTCCATCACCAAACTTGAAGAAACTTTGACCTCGCTACAGAACAGGAGGGGGCTAGATCTACTTTTTCTCAAAGAAGGTGGACTCTGTGCCGCACTAAAAGAAGAGTGTTGTTTTTATGTAGACCATTCTGGTCTTATCAGGGACTCCATGGCTAAGCTCAGAGAAAGGTTAGAAAAATGAAGCAAAGAAAGAGAAGCGTATTAAGGATGGTATGAAAATTGGTTTAACAGGTCTCCCTGTTTTACGACACTGATTCCACCCTGGCAGGCCCTCTGATTATTTTTTCCTCCTGCTTTCTTTTGGGCCATGTATTTTAAATAAGCTGGTTGCTTTTGTTAAAGATAAAATAAACACCATACAAGTCATGGTCCTCAGACAGCAATATCAACAAGAAGAAAGGTCGTTCTAAGATTAGAGCTATCCACTAAAAGAAGTGGGTAATGAACAGCAAAAACTTATAATTTTGGGTCTTATAGCATTGTGGTATGTAAGTTCAAGAAATTCAGGGCTGAAGAATAGACCCAGGCGGGTCCAGGCACAGCCATACTCACCCTGTAGCTAAGAATTTCCGGCCATAAAAGATTAAAAAGAGAATGCAGGAACTAGCCACTGCTATCAGGGCGGACCAAATGGCCATCTGGCAGGATGGCAGCTCCCTATAGACCCCATAAATCATACATTGACCAGGTGTCCTGCTGACCTCGAGAAGTCCCAAGCCCTTGTGTCTTTCTCCATTTTAGCAGGTACATATTACCCTGCTAATTTGTAATCATCCTGCCGCCATTTAAATAAGCCAATTATGTGTAATGGCGCAAATTCTTTTGGCTCCCCTGTTTTTGGTTTGTGGTTTTTGCCTTTATAAGCCTGTAAAAAGTTTGGGCTGGGGTTGAACTCCCCTGCCCCCTGCGCGGTGCATGAGTTTCGTCCTCAGCATTCTGGCTTGAGGGAACCTTTGTTGTTTGTGTGTTTGTATGCCATTAAACCCTTGTATAATTACAGTGAGTTCGGTCTCAGTGTCCTACTGGGTGCGCGCTTGCCCAAGAAGGGACTCCCCACGGGGGTCTTTCAGTAGGTTTTCTGAATAAGTTTGTATTACATGGCAAAAAAAAAAGATTTATTATATTCATTTCCTTCCTTCTCATGGTGTTTAAGGCATATATAATGCAATTGAATACTGCACATTCGGATTATTAACAGTTTTATACCAAGTTCCAAATTTAACATACCACGAAATGAGAAAGCATACAATATATATTCCAATCATGAATAAGCAAATGAATGTAGAGATATAGTTTTCAGGTACTAAGATACATAGCTATTAAGACATGATCAGAACAATTTAGATCAGAGGATATTAGCCTAACCCCTATGACTTAAATTTCCCCTTGGCTGTATACTCAGAGCTCTGTGTCCTGTCTGTTGCTGATTGGAACAATGCTTTGTTTTTCAGTAGCTTCCTGCATGAATTTAACATGGTCATACAGTATAGACCGTCTTAGCAGGAATCAACTTAATGTGGATCTAGGAATCTGTTACCTGTAGAGAAGGGCCTCTCTGTTAAGAATGATCAGTGACCATTGTACCTCATTGTTTCTACAGAGGATCCTAAAGGGTGCATAACCTGCTGTGAAAAAGATCTAGGCCCTCTAATCCATGACACAAGCCTAGTTTCCATTTGTTCAGTTATGTCAGATTTTGTACTAATATATTCAGGCAAAGTAATTACTGTTATATATCTGTTCTATCCAAGATTTTAATACTATTGGTTGCTATTTTGAATTGAATCCTAGAGCTGATGAACCAAGTAAAGAACACTGGGAAATCACCTAGATAAAAGAGATAAAGTGTGTGATGGTTACACCTTGTAATGGCAATGACTCTTTGAATTAAGAGGCCTTAAAAAGAAATGAAATAGAAACTTGAGTTTCTCAGTAATGTGAGTCACTCTGGTATCAGGTCTCTTTAGCCTGAGGATACAAGAGAAGACTCTAACCAACATCATTGACAGTCTTGGTCTTAGGTCATCATGATATCCCTTTCTATGATCCCAAGTGTATTACAATATAATAAGTAGACCCACCAAAGGCAATAAAGTAAAGACAGCACTAATCACTGAGTCCTAGGCATGCTAAATGCTAGGCAGTCACTCTGTCAACTGAGCTATGTACAGACTCTGTTCCCAATATTCACAGATTTAAGTTTTTTCCAATGAAGCCTAGAAGCTGCTTTCGAAGGAAGATGTGTTCTATGACTATGTCCTAGCACAGTCTGCTGGAAATGGCACCTCAGTTTCTGGTCAGTACTAGGAGAGCAACAGCAGGGAGGTAAAAGCTATTCACTATTGCGTCCCGCTCGACCGGCAAGAAAGATACAACAAACTAGAATCTTCCACAGCAAGAGCTTTATTGCTTGCTTATCAGGAAGATCCCGAACCGGGAAAATGGCGCTGCTTTTATAACCTGCAGCGTGACATTTCAGCACCTGATATGGCATGACAGCTCCTGATTCATTGCTTGCCCATCACCTGAATATTTCACCCCGAGATTGGGAGTGACTAGGAGTGAATTCACTCTCGCACCTTCGTACAAGGCTTCTTTACTAGTTAGCCACAGCGGAGGCCCGCGCCATCTTATAATGGCGATTGCTCGCGGCACACACGGCTCTCCTCAGAGATTACTGGTGGCATGCATGAGATTGCTCGCAGTACGTACCTGCTCTCCACATCTTCCCCTTTTTATTTTATTAAAACTTGAGGCTGGTCTAGGCCTGTGTAACTTTGCCCATCCACTGTGGCTCCTGTCTTAGGTCATTCCTTCAATGTCACAGCCTTTCCTGTCATAGGGTAACCCTATCGCCACCGGGCCCCGTGTCTTAGGTTGATCTGTGCATGAGGAAAGTTGCCCGTCCCTGGATACCACAGTGCTATGTGACATTAACTACTAAATAAACTAGGGCGAACTCTATAAAAGAGGACAGCCACCAATGTCAATTAATTTTTGAGCATAGATAGCCAGATTTCAGGGAAGGCCCCTTGCTTGATGGCAGCAAGTGCTTGGGTTATCAAAACCTTGTCACATGTTTGTTGGGTTCTGAGCTTGCAAACCAACCAGAGCATGACCACAAGTCCACAGCAGGTGGCAACGCCAAATAAACCTACCCCCACCCATTCCTTAAAATAAGAAAAGGCAGATGAAATCCAGGAGGAGAGGACCTCTGTCAATGACAGGTCCACTCGTGTTGAGTTGATCTTTAGAACGGCCGCTCTAAGGTCCTCAAGGGTCTCATCGAATCTTTCAGACCAGTTTCCTGCAAGATATAAAGAAACCTGTCTAGACATATTAGCTGCATAAGTAAAATTTCATATTGGACACTGGTAATGCACAGAGCTTCCAGTTTTCTTTCACAACCCAACTGGGCCATCTGGTATAGAACACCTATCTGTTCTTCCGCCAGGTCAAGGCACTGATTCAAAGTCATCAGCCCTCCCTTTAACTTGGTACTAGCAGAAGTTTGGACAGTGATGGCATCAGCCAGATCTGCTGAAAGCTGATTTAATTTTGTGCCTGATTGAACCGCACTAAACATAGCATACCCTGCAGCTGTAGCAGCAGCTGCACTGGCTGAAATTGCTATGATCACGGCAGCAGTAATGGCAAAATCTCTCTTTTTTCAAAACATAGATAAGATGGAGGGTGTATCCACCAGAACAGGGATCCAACGTGGGATCCGTGCCACCATGGCACGGGTGTTCTTTGTTACATCCCAACATTGAGAAATCCAACAATTATCATTGGAACAGATTTCAAATGAATCATTTGAAAGAATAAACAAGAAAGCGGGGTAAACACAGACTGTGGTAGATGGATAATTAATCTGGTTTACCAAAGTTTTATTAAACCCAGTGATCTCTGCACTGGTATTACTATATCCATAAGAGTCCAGGGAGGCATCATGTATTCCCCAATACTGAGCAAATCTTGAGATGCCAGTAAAAGAAGCCTTTCCAACTGCTCCTCCCTGGATAAAGATCAAAGGATTGAGTTCTGTACAACTGCCATTGACTCCACAAAGCACCCACTTGTGAAAGGGATGCATTCTAATGTCCTGTATGAAAAGTCCCTTTTTCATAACAAATTCCTTCTCTGGGTTATCTATCATGTTGGGAGAAAAGGAAAAGGTTTTACTCTGATCTGCCCAATGAGTGATGGAGGATTGACAATCAGACCAAGGCAGGATCAGCCCTTCATCTTCCAAACTACAATGAGGGGCTATTTTTGGTTGGTGTGGACGTTTTTTGTCTGAAAAGTTAGGTGGTAGAAATGTACCATTAACCCAATTTACCTCGTGCCAAAAGGTCCGATTTGTAAAGGTTATCTCTACATTGGAAGTATCTTGGGTTGTGCTCACGCAACCTCCTCTATGCTAATTAAACTTCCCCAAAGCTTGGGCTGTGAGGTAGATACAATTTCCTGGTCCATTAATTCGAAAACATAAAGAACCCTGTTCTAGTAAAGTGCGATTTTCTCCTAATGGTGCTCGGGTTGGGATCATAGGATAAATATGGCAAATCCACTGTTTTATCAGTAATAAAGAATTTTGGAAAAACTATAGCATCATAGCGAACTGGCATTGGTTTAGGGAAAGTTGAGAGAATAGCCCATCTCTGCTGGCCCATTATACTAGGAACCTGAGACAAGTTCAGCATTGTCAGGATCAGGAACAGTCCTCGGGAGGTCAGCATCTTCTGCAACATCCTTGATGAATATCCTGGGGATGAGTCATTTCGGCAGCCAAAATGGGTTGTCTTCACTCTGTGAAAAAACACAAACAGCTCCCCAGGATCTGATTAAGATAGGATCCGGGCCTTTCCACTGACCAGTTAAAACATCCTTCCCTTTGACCATTTCTTTTGGTCTATCAGGGTCTGAGCTATGTCGCTCAGCTGCAGAGTGTCCCTGCTCGTCGAGATTCAAAAAATTAAGTGTAAAGAGTGCCATAGATACTGCTACTCTTGGCACTGAGGGCAGAGTCTCATCAACTCCCCCTTTCTGTTTTATAAGATTTGAGTTTGTGGTGGGCACATTCCACAATGCCTTGTCCTTGAGTATTATAAGGAAGGCCAGTCAAATGAGTGACATCCATTTGATGACAAAATTGTTGAAATTAAGTAGAATTATATGCTGGCCCATTATCCGTTTTTAGAATTGTGGGCTTGCTCCACACACTCCACGCTTCTAGGCAGTGCTGTATAACATGAGAGGCTTTTTCACCTGTTAAAGGTGTGGCAAATATTACACCAGAGCAGGTGTCAATAGAAACATGTAAATATTGATTTCTCCCAAAGGAGGAAATATGACTGACATCCATTTGCCAGACCTGTAATGTCCTGACGCCACGAGGATTTACCCCTACATGAGGAGTAGGTAAAAATTGACAACAGTTTTGACATTGGGTGACAATGTCACGAGATTCTTTCCTGGTTAAAGTAAAACGGTGGTGTAATGTCTCAGGTGTCACATGAAAGCATTCATGAAATTCTCTTGCAGCCTCTGCCTGTGAGGACAAAGCAGCAGCCACGATTCTAGTGGCTTTGTCTGCTAAGTCATTTCCATGAGACATGAGGCCAGGAAGGCCAGAATGACCTCAAACATGAGTAATATAGACAAGATGTCTTCTGTATAACAAGGCTGACTGAATCTTTTGAAAAATGTGAGCAAGCTTACTAGTTGGTTTAATTAAGCCTGCAACTTCAAGCATATTAACTGCATTGAACACATATAAGGAATCAGATACAATATTGAGCGGTCCCAGGAAAGTTTCAAGGACTTCTAGAACTACCAAACACTCTACAACATGGGGTGATGAATCATTATATTGTTTAGATGTTACTTGGCCATTTACTACATATGCACCTATACCAGATTTGGATCCATCTGTATACACTACTACCCCATCCGGAAGTGGGTGTTTGACTGTTATTATTGGAAACACTATAGCTTGGCTTAAGGCAAATTGTAAAATTGTATGTTTTGGATAATGGTTATCAATTTGTCCTGAATAGGAGGCAACCAAGACTGCCCAATCGTTGGTTGTTGCTGCCAGGGTTTGAACTTGAGCAGAAGTATAAGGTACACTTACTATATAAGGTTCTTACCCGAAATAAGTAATGGCTGCTTTTATCCCCCTAAGTGCAAGTTGAGCAACTGCATTAGGATACCACTCAATGATTTTTGCAGGGGAAGCATTAGGATGGACCCACAACAAGGGCCCATTTTGCCATAAGACCACTGTTGGTAACTGTGCAGTTTTTAATATGCACAATTCAAATGACTTTGACTCGTCAATGCGTTGTAATTGAGCATCTTGTAGGGCCTTTTCTACAATTTGTAAAGCTTGACATGCAGCTGGGGTAAGTGCTCTGTGGGAGGAGATATGGGTATCTCCCTCTAATATGTCAAATAAGGGCTTTAATTCTGCTGATGGAATTTTCAAAAAGGGTCTCAGCCAATTAATATCTCCTAACAATTTTTGAAAATCATTCAAGGTATGTAGTTGATCTTTGCGAATCTCTAATTTTTGAGGAACAATTTTGTCAGGATAAATAAGTGACCCTAGGAAGGCTCCCATTCGAGCAACTTGCACCTTTTCGGTGGCCACCTGCAATCCCCATTGCCCTAACGTTTTTATTAATATAAGGTATGCATCTTGCAATAACTCTAAATTTTTATGGAAAATCAAAATATCATCCATATAAATTATCACCTGTAATGATGGAAAATGTTCTCTAACTGACTTAAGTGCCAAATGTACATACAGTTGACACATGGTGGGGCTATTCGCCATCCCCTGAGGTAGGTCCTTCCATTGGTATTTTTGATCTGGCTCTAAGTAATTAATGGCTGGGATCGTAAATGCAAATCTTTGCCTATCTTGAGGGCATAAAGGTATAGAGAAAAAGCAATTTTTAATGTCTAAGATTATAATTTCCCAATTTTTGGGTAAGGCAGAAAGTAATGGTAGCCCTTGCTGAACTGGTCCAAACAGATGCATTTGCGCATTAATTGCTCTAAGATCATGTAATAAGCGCCATTTGCCAGATTTTTTCTTAATTACGAAAATAGGTGTATTCCAGGGTGAGTTAGAAGGCTCTAAATGCCCCAAGTGTAGCTGTTCAGAAATTAGTTTTGTGGCTGCTTCTAATATTTTAAGAGGAGAGAGGCCATTGGGGAACCCATACAACTTCCTCTGTAAGCCATGGTATGGGCATGGAACCCTCAACAGCTGTCTCTAGAAAAAATCCAAACCTTGTCTCCCATTATTACCTTTTTGAGGGATAGGTTCAAGTTTACCCTGCTCTCCTTTTCCTAATCCCCTTCCTTCTTTATAGCATATTTTCTTAATCATTCGAACAGCTTGTGGCGAGCATGCATTAGTTAAGGTCAGTCCTAGTGCCTGTAAGATGTCTTTCCCCCAGAGATTTACTGGGAGTGGTAAGACATAAGGAGTGAATCATCCCATTTGACCTTCAGGCGCTGTCCAGCTCAAAGAACGGGAACTAATAGTGGGACAGGACTGATAACCGAAACCTTGCAAAGAATGTGATGACTGAATAACTGGCCAAGTTTTCGGCCACCAGTGGGAAGAAATAATACTTTTGTCTGCTGCTGTGTCTAAAATCCCCTTAAATTGTTTCCCTTCTATAACTAACTCTAAAGAAGGCCTGGAATCTAAAGGCATTATTAAATAGGCCGAATCATTTCCAGTAGAACCAATCCCTCTGGTAGCTTGAGGGACACCAGAAGAGGGAAAACAGCCATGTAGGCTTGGCTGAATTACTAACTGAGCTATTCTATCTCCTTGTGAAATAGAAACGACACCCTGAGGACAGGAACAGAGAACTTGAAGTCCCCCTTCATAATCTTGACCTACATCTCCAGGGTGAACAATAAGACCTTGTAGTGAAAGGGAAGCCCTGCCCAATATTAGGCCGACACTCCCAGATGGCAGAGGTCCTTTATAGTCAGTAGGAATAGGCTGCTCTCCCATTTGAGGGATCAGCATGAATTGGGTGGTGGTACGGAGGTCCAATCCAGCTGAGCCTTCTGTTGCCCTGCGGACTGTGGGGTCCACCTTTCGCCTGTCGTGGTCCCGTATGTTTTCGGGCCCTAAGACCTGAGGGCCCTGTACTGGTTTTTTGAAATGGTGTCATTATCTACTGCTTGAGGGAATCCTGGCTGCAGGAGCCTGCCTCGAATGTCCCTGATTGAACGACAAGCGCTAGTCCAATGATATCATTTTCCACACTTAGTGCACAATCCTGGTGCTCTCCTTTTAACAAGGGCTCTACAGTCCTTTTTTAAGTGTCCCGGTTTGCCACGATTATAGCAGAGTTTAAGCTCAGCCATGTCAGGGCATTTTTGCACTTGTAGAATGGCAGCTGCTAAACCTGCATTAGTGAGTGGCCCACCAAGTTCACGGCAAACCTTCGACCAGTCCTGCAGTCCCTTGCTTTTTCCAGGTGTAATAGCTGCCCTGCATTCCTGGGTAGCCTGTTCATATATCAACTGTTCAATTAAAGGCATAGCTGCTTTTGTATCTCAAAATATTCTCCCTGCTGCCTCTGTCATTCTAGCCACAAAAATTGAGTATGACTCCTGGTAGACCTGAGTGATCTTGGTCAAATGCCCACTTGCCTCTCCCTTCTTAGAGAGTGCCTTACATGCCTTAACAGCGGCAGCTGAGATCTGGGCGTATGCTCCCCAATAATAATCTGTTTGGTTAGCAGCATGCTGTCCCTGACCTGTAAGCAATTCAAATGTCCATGTCCTTTGGTTTCCTTCCATGGTGGCATTGGCCCTTGCCTGCGTCTGACAGGAGTCCTGCCACAAAACTTTCCATTCAAGATACATCCCCATACTGGGGGCTGCAGCTTTTACTACAGTCTGGCAATCACCAGGAGTCATAGTGTGAGTTGCAAGCCTTTCAACTTGTGCTACAGTGAAATTAGCTCTGACTCCATAACACGGACTTTTTCTGCAAGCTCCTTAATCTGTATATATTCTACTGGAGCGTGAACATGCCCTCCCTCAGCTCTTTCAAAAACTGGAAATGCCTGTTGTATCTTCCTCTGTTCCTCTTTTGGTATAAATGAGTCTGAATGATACCTCTGCACATAAGGCTCAGAATGGTGCCTCTGCACATAAGGCAGAGGTGCACTAGAACCCTGAATTTGCATATCCGAAGACTGCGCAATGATTTGACATTTGTCTCTAGCTGCTTTCATATTATTCTGT
This sequence comes from Mus musculus, assembly GCF_000001635.26. Taxonomy (NCBI): domain Eukaryota; kingdom Metazoa; phylum Chordata; class Mammalia; order Rodentia; family Muridae; genus Mus; species Mus musculus. Next base: position 67,455,982 of record NC_000087.7, read on the forward strand.
AACTGATTAACTCGTCTTTCATCTGACTGGTATCTTTCTCCCTCACAACCTGTCGCTTTCTTCTCTAAGTCTGTTTCCTCATAGGAGCTAAGTTCCTTATCTGATTCTGAGCTACTGACAGCTAGCTGCTTAAACTCATCTAGTGGTGGGTAGAGGCTTCTTTCCTTATGTGCCTCTCCAGCTCGATCTCCCTTCTTCTCTCCCTTTCCATCCCTTTTTCTAATCTCTCCCCAGGTATTTTCCCTGACATTCTCTTTTCCTCTGTCTCAAGGCTCATGGAAAGGCCTAAATTCTTCAGTGCACTTTGTTTCCTCTCTATTTTTACTCTCTCTCCCTGATCTACCTCTGATAGACTTTCTTGAATTTCGTCCAGAACTTTCTGCCCTGCTTCTACCATTTGCTGACAATCCTCATCTGTTAAACATGATTTCACCAATTTCATAGCAGCATAATCCCTGCTTTAAGTTTGCCTTTCTGCTGTTCCCTAACTAGATCTCCTTTCAGTTTGTCCCAAGAGGTGACAGTTAATGACAATGAGCAAGCATACCATGGTGCAACACGGTCTATCTCTCTGACAAATCCCTCTTAGGTCTTAGTGGCGATTTTTAGGCCACACTGCTTCAGGACTGAGCGTAAGCCCACTACTATAGAATGGGAGATTCCCATACTGCCGCTGTCTAGGCCTGACCGGGCCTGAAATTGGTTGCTGTCCAGGCGCTGTCCAGGCCTGACTGCGACTAAGAACCAGTCAACAGTTCCAGTGGTGGAAACAAAACGAAACCAAAAGGAAAAGTGTAATCGCCATGCAAACAATCAAAAGGGCTTCTAACTCTGGAGAAATTTCAAGATTGTACGTATCTTGTAGAGCCTTTTGTCCCACAGTTCTGATTCTGCCCCGTGAATGAGGGATCTTCCTTGCGCCGGTGTGATGACAGTTCCCGGGTTTTGGCACCACTTATTGCGTCCAGCTCGACCAGCAAGAAAGATGCAACAAACCAGAATCTTCCTCAGCAAGAGCTTTATTGCTTGCTTCTCAGGAAGATCCCGATCCGGGAAAATGGCACTGCTTTTATAACCAGCAGTGTGACATTTCAGCACCTGATATGGCATGACAGCTCCTGATTCATTGCTTGCCCATCACCCCACTATTACACCCCGAGAATGGGAGTGACTAGGAGTGAATTCACTCTCGCACCTGCGTACAAGGCTTGTTTACTAGTTAGGCACTGTGGAGGCCCGCACCATCTTATAATGGTGATTGCTCACGGCACACATGGCTCTTCTCAGAGATTACTGGCGGCACGCACGTAATTGCTTGCAGCACATACCGGCTCTCCACAATTCACCACGATATCTGCAGTCCCTTCTATGAATAGTCTGTTGTAACCTGGAGAATTCTGGTCATCCACTCTGATACCACTACTGTTGTAGCAACTTGAACTTCTCTTAAACCAGTCAGTCCCTTTCTATAGAGATGATTCATCCCTGAAGCATCTACATGGGAGAGAGAATGGGGAGCATAGAAATCAGAGAGAGGCAGAAGTAATCTAGACTTCAAGTTGAGAAAAGAAAAAGTGGTCCTGGGGAAAATACAGTGATTTCTGGGTAGAGAATATGGAGCATCCCAGTAAAGGTAGTTCTGAACTGGCTTGTTTATCTTGAAGGCAGACTTGGGCATTGTATAAAGCTCTCTTGTAAGATCTCATACACAAAATTTTGCTCAATGTCTGACTCAGAAGTAATATTTCAGCAGTATCTAGGATTCATGCTGGAAAAAACTGGAGAAAAGAAATCAGGATTTTTGTGGGCCAAGGTCCATGACATAAGGCTTCAGATATCTAAATTGGCAAAGCTCATGCAGCCAAGAGAAACCTTTACACAGACACCTAGAGTCTTGTGGCAATGAGCCAGGATCAAATTCACCATAACTATCCATATTTTAGCATTCCTTGTGCTATGATAATAAAGGACACAGCCTGAGTTCATATAAATCATTAGGTCTGCTTTTATTGGGTTCTAACTTCCTGGGGCCGGGCTCTAAAGCAGGACAAATCTTTCCTCTGATCAGCAGAAGATATAACATGACCTAGTCATGTCGGGCATGCATGCAGAGCTTAGAGAATGAGAACCCTGAAGGGGCATAGAACCTCAAGAGATCAAGAAATAAATTGACTTCTGTTTGGCATTTGCCTGTCAGAGAGAGAAGCACTTAAGGCAGGGTCATCTCTGCCTTTCATTGTTTCAGTACTCAACACTCTGCAACTTTGTTTCAATACCTTCTTTCTGTTAACCATTAGCTTGCCTTTAGCCTCCTAGACTCAGTGTTGCTGAGTGTGAAACAGAGTATACTCCTGACAGCCTCAGGAGCATGTAGATGTGTAAGTCACAAACAAGTACCAATTCAAATGTGTTGTGTCTGGCCAGCGGCTCACATGTCTGGGTTCTAATCTGGAAAGGAATCTTGGAAACCTGGAAGAGAACAGGGAGCTAGGCAGAGAAGAGAAAGATGTAGCTAAGGCAAAATTCTGAACAAAGCTCAATTTTACTATTTCTGAAACTCATTTATGAAGCAGGGGTAGGGACCTGATTCCCGCCAAATCATCTTGGAGTAAAGTTACAGGTGAACACGTGATGGGTCCAGAAATGCTAGTTGGAAAGCAGCAGCAGTGGGAGTGGCAGGGTTATAGAGCTGCAAGCTCTGCTGAGATGCTCTCTAATACTGAAACCTGAGCAGATCAGCTGAAAATGAAAGGAAGCTTGTTCAGGTATAAGACTAAAAATAAGGGTTCTGGGCATGGAGGAACAACACTTGTGAAATATCAATCTGATATATAAGGAAAAACAGAAATAGACTAGCAACAACCAGTCCCAGAGAATAGAGGGAGATAGCTTACGAGGTTAGTCAAGCACCATTTGCTCTTTGGAATGCCTAACTGCTCATCCATCCAATTTTGCTTTTAACCATCTCCTTTCTAATCTACCAGCCAGATAATATGCAAAGCCTGAGGGACCTTCTAACATTCAGTCCTAAAAGGGAGGTCACCATCAAATCTCCACCTCAGTGTTCAGGAAACACTGTAATAAAAGACAGAAACAGTGTAGGATCATAAAAACTATCTTGATTGTAACTACTAGAATTTAGTCCTAGCTACACACTTTTATTAAAAAAAACTGACATCAATGAAATTTATATTTTACAGTTGTTTCTACAACAGAACAAACGATCTACATTTGGGGTTGGTCTTCCTATTTCACATAATCAAATCAGGAAAAAAAATTCCTCACAGGTGCCCCAAATTCCCAGAGTTTTAGTGAATTCCTAATATTATCAGGGTTACAACCAAGACTAGCCTTCATAAGTATACCTCTTGTCAATAAGACATACAATCATATCTCCTTATATTATATTAATTTCCAAAGGAAAGCAATAGTTATGCCTAGCACAGTATCCTATATCCAATATACAACTGCAAATAAAGTATATGAATTTCCAGGGCAGAATCATGCTTAACATGAGATAAAATTCCATATACAACTACAATCATATTTAATCTTTTAGAACAGATTACAATTTCTTAATTGTAACACCATATAAAATCAAATTCAAAGCATTGTTTACTTTCAAAGTACACTGACATGATTATACATTCTCATTCAAAATAAGAGGAAAAGAAACATAAACAGGAAATATTGGGAAAATCAAGATCAAATCTAGCTAGACAAACCCCAAATCCTAAATTTATGTACATTGTGGCTTAAAAAGCTCTTCCTATCTAGTTTCATGACTACAATATATTTCTCTGTCTTGGGCTGGTTCCATTCTTTGTGTGTAGCTTTCTTTGAGAGATATCGCACAGCTGTGGACCTTCTTACATCCTGATTGCTATATCACAATATAGGCTTCCCTTTCATACCTTCACAAAAAGCCTCTCTAGACATCTATTCAGGGACTTCGCTGCAACCTGGATGCCCTCAGTGGCTTTCCATAACCACGTAGGAAGACTCCATGGCTCTTTTCCTTCTGTATCCTTCATTAATCTGATGAAAGAACTACATGGTGGATGTTGCCAAGTTCTTTTGCCTGCTTTAGATAGAACCTGCCTGCTTCCTTGAATATTTTTTCATAAATTTGATATGTTGTTTTTCTGCTATAAACAGATCAATCCTTGGGACATTTCTTTACACAAGTTGCAGGATTAGCTTGGTGGATACTCACCTCGAGGAAACAATTCCCTTTATTACATTACTCCTTATATCTTTCAACACTAGCTATGGCTCCCACAAAAAAATTTTCTGGTGCTCTTTTTTTCTCCAAACTTAAATTCTAGCTCATCCCTTAAAGAATGAGTACAATCAGGAAAACAAAAGTCAAGAAGCATTAGCGATGTGGGAATAAAGTACAGCTGTTCTGCTGGTGGGTGCTTAAGTTGGTACATCCAGGATAAAATCAGTGTGGAATTTGCTAAAAATATCTAAAAATAGAACTAACTGGTGACTCACCTATATCACACTTGAGTGTAGAAAAGATAGCATGGTTATCTATTGATACTTGCTCAGTCATTTTTGTTGATTTTGTTTTCAAAAAAGGAGATGCAATCAGCTGTAACTAAATTTGATAGAGAGTATATGGAATTTGAAAATACTATATAGTAAATGCATTAAGTCAGGCCTATAAAGAGAAATGCTACGTGTCTGTAATCACATTTGGTCTAGCTTCAACTATTAGATTTTATGTTTAACTTGGAGTATCTGTGGAGATAAGGAACCCCAAAGTGGCACATGGCATGGAAGAAAGGATGAAGCCTTTATGGAAGGAGTAAATGACAGAACACATGCAACATAGTAGGAGGAGGAAACATTAGAGATTACAAATTTAGGTAAGCATGAGTATAGGATTATGTCTGTTATTCCCATACAGAATGCCACATTGTAGGAATTTTATTTAAAATATTACATTTAAGTGGCATTACTCTTGGTTACAGTCCAAAACTTGATACTACAACACTTTCTGAAGAAACCACATACTCGAGTAATAGAACATGAATAAATAAAGTTATAAACAATCTTGAAATTTAATTCTTAGGGCTTGATGTTATATAGTGGCAGAATGTTCTGTTTATGCTACTAGCAGAAAAATTAATCAAGCATATTACACATCTGTGATCCCTGACAACAAGATTAGTGACTCATTTGAAATATACTGTGTACATATATATATCATCTAGGTTTAAAGTTATATATTCCTGTTGTCTATTTTTCTGTGTTTACTTCTAGATCATAGGAACTATTTTACTGTTACCTAGAACTGATTTTAGAACGAGGACAGAATACTTTGTCTTAATAATTTCATGCCTACCTAAACATAAATACACAATATTGTTTAAAAAATAATAATTATGAATATTTTCTACCTGCATTGGGTAGTGCCATAATAAGTTCATATTTCAAACTACTTATTAATAATATGAAACAAAAAATGTTAAATTTTAGGATAGATAGTTATAATACTTCAGAAAGTTGTCAACAAATTACACAGGGAAGGAGAAATAGAATACATCGATTTCTCCATGTATGGTTATTGAGATTTTGGCCAGGTATAGTAGCCTGGGTTGGCATTTGAGTTCTCTTAGTGTCTGTATAACATCTGTTCAGGCTCTTCTGGCTTACCTAGTCTCTGGTGAAAAGTCTGGTGTAATTCTGATAGGCCTGCCTTTATATGTTACTTGACCATTCTCCCTTACTGCTTATAATGTTCTATCTTTTTTTAGTGAATGTGTTTTTCTGATTATTATGTGTTGGGAGGAATTTCTTTTCTGGTCAAGTCTATTTGGAGTTCTGTAGGCTTTTTTTTATGTTCATGGGCATCTCTTTCTTTAGGTTTGAAAAGTTTTCTTCTATAATTATTTTGAAGATATTTGCTGCCCCTTTAAGTTGAAAATCTTCATTCTCATCAACTCCTATTATCTGTAGGTTTGGTCTTCTCATTGTGTCCTGTATTTCCTGGATGTTTTGAGTTAGGATCCTTTTGCATTTTGCATTTTCTTTGATTGTTGTGCTGATGTTCTCTATGGAATCTTCTACACCTGACATTCTCTCTTCCATCACTTGTATTCTGTTGCTGATGCTTGCATCTATGGTTCCAGATATCTTTCCTAGGGTTTCTATCTCCAGCGTTGCCTCACTTTGGGTTTTCTTTATTGTGTCTACTTCCATTTTTAGGTCTAGTATGGTTTTGTTCATTTCCATCACCTGTTCGGATGTGTTTTCCTGTTTTTCTTTAAGGAATTCTACCTGTTTGGTTGTGTTTTCCTGTTTTTCTTTAAGGACTTGTAACACTTTAGCAGTGTTCTCCTGTATTTCTTTAAGTGAATTATTAAAGTTCTTCTTGATGTCTTCTACCATCTTCATGAGATATGCTTTTAAATCCGGGTCTAGCTTTTCGGTTTTGTTGGGGTGCACATGACTAGGTGGAGTGGGAGTGCTGTGTTCTTGATTTCTGTTAGTACAATTCTTACATTTGCCTTTGGCCATCTGGTAATCTCTGGAGCTAGTTGTTATAGTTGTCTCTGGTTAGAGCTTGTTCCTCAGGTGATTCTGTTAGCCTCTATCAGCAGACCTGGTAGACTACATCTCTGCTCTGAGTTTCAGTTGTCAGAGGACTCTCTGCAGGCGAGCTCTCCTCTCACGGGAAAGGTGCACAGATATATGGCCTTAAGACCCCCCTCCTGGCCGAAGAAGAAGGCCCAAAACAGGACCTGTCCTGAAGCTGAGTTGCTTTGGCCTGTCCCAGAAGTTGTTAGCTTCTGTATTCTACACTCTCACACGTCCAGAATACTCTCTGAGGAGTCCTGGAACCAAGATGTCTGCAGCTGATGCTCAGGCAAAGCACTCCTGCAATGGGCAGACCTCTTTCCTCTGGCTGGGAAAGTGGCCAGATGTCTGAAGCCTGTGCAGAATACTCTCGGCTGGATCCCGGAACCAAGATATCTGCTGCCAATGCTCACTCAAAGCAGTCCCGCACTGGTCAGACCCCTTTCCTCTGGCCTGGATATTTGCCAGTTGTCTGGGCCCGAAAAGTGGGCTTCCTTAGAAGCTCTGTGGCTCCCACCTCTCCCAGAAGCTTTTGGCTTCTGTATTCCGTACTCTCACCTGTGCAGAATACACCCGGTGGGGTCCTAGAACCAAGATGTCTGTTGCTGATGCTCAGGCAAAGCACTTCTGCACCAGGCGGACCCCCTTTACTCTGGTTCGGAAAGTGGCCGGATGTCTGGGGCCTTTGCAGAATACACTTGGCAGGGACCTGGACCAGTCTTGTGCTTCTTCAGAAAATTGACATAGTACTACCAGAAGATCCAGCAACACTTCTCCTGGGCAAATACTCAGAAGATGTTCCGATGTGTAATAAGGATTCATTCTCTATGATGTTCATACCAGCCTTATTTATTTATTTTGTTAACATTTTTTATTATTACGTATTTTCCTCAATTACATTTAGAATGTACATTTAGAAAGTCCCCCATACCGTACCCTTCACTTCCCTAACCACACATTTCATTTTTTGTCTCTGGCATTCCCCTGTACTGTGGCATATAAAGTTTGCATGTCCAACGGGCCTCTCTTTTCAGTGATGGCCTACTAGGCCATCTTTTGATACATATGCAGTCAAGAATTCCGGGGTACTGGTTAGTTCATAATGTTATTGGACCTACAGCGTTGCAGATCTCTTTAGCTCCTTGGATACTTTCTCTAGCTCTTCCATTGAGAATCCTGTGCTCCATCCAATAGCTGACTTTGAGCATCTACTTAAGTATTTGCTATGCCCCAGCCTTGTCTCAAAGAGACAGCTATATCTGGGTCTTTTCAGCAAAATCTTGCTAGTTTATGCAACGGTTTCATCGTTTGGAGGCTAATTATGGGATGGATCTCTGGACATGGCAGTCTCTAGATGGTCCATCCTTTTGTCTCAGCTCCAAACTTTGTCTCTGTAACAGTCTGGCGGTTCCTCAGAAAATTGGACATGGTACTGCTAGAGGATCCCACAATACCTCTCCTGGGCATATATCCAGAAGATGTCCCAACCAGCAAGAAGGAAACCTGCTCCACTATGTTCATAACAGCCTTATTTATAATAGCCAGAGGCTGGAAATAACTCAGATGCCCCTCAACATTGGAATGGATACAAAAAAATGTGGTACATTTACACAGTGGAGTACTACTCAGCTATTAAAAAATGAATTTATGAAATTCCTAGGCAAATGGATGGATGTGGAGGGCATCATCCTGAGTGAGGTAACACAATCACAAAAGAACTCAAATGATATTTACACACTGATAAGTGGATATTAGCCCGGAAACTTAGCATACCCGAGATATAAGATACAATTTGCAAAACACACGAAACTGAAGAATGAAGACCAAATTGTGGACACTTTGCCCCTTCTTAGAATTGGAAGCAGTCACCAGCATTATTTATAATAGCCATTTGCTCGAAAGAACTCAGATGTTGCTCAACAGAAGAATATATGATACAGAATGGATACAGAAATTCTGGTACATTTAAACAATGGAGTACTATTCAGCAGTTAAAAACAATGAACTTATGAATTTCTTAGGCAAAAGCATGTATCTGGAGGATATCATCCTGAGTATGGTAATCCAATCACAAAAGAACACATATGATATGTACTAACTTATAAGCCAATATTAGCCCCCAAACAGACTACTCAAGATACAATTTCCAAAACGCATGAAACTCGAGATGAAGGAAGACCAAAGTGTGGATACTTCATTGGTTCTTATAATGGGAACAAAATACCCATGGAAGGAGTTACAGAGACATTTTGGAGGTGAGAAAAAAGAAAGGACCATCCAGAGACTGCTCCACCTGGTGATTCATCCCACAGACAACCACCAAACCCAGACAATATTGCATATGCCAGCAAAATTTTTTGACAGGACACTGGAATAGCTATCTCCTGTGAAGCTATGCCAGTTCCTGGCAAATACAGAATTGGATACTCACAGTCATCTATTGGATGGTACACAAGGCCCTTAATGTGGAATCTAGAGAAAGTACCCAAGGATCTAAAGGGTCTGCAACCTTAAAGGAGGATCAACAATATGGACTAACCAGTAACCCCCTGAACTATGTATCTAGTTGCATATGTGGCAGAGGATGGCCTAGTCAGCCATCAAAGAGAGGAGAGTCACTTGGTCTTGTGAAGATTATATACCCAAGTACAGGGGAATGCCAGGGCCAGGAAGCAGGAGTGGGTGAGTTGGCAAGCAGGGTAGGGGAAGGTATAGGAAACGTTCAGGATAGCATTTGAAATGTAAATGAAGAAAAATATCTAATAAAAAATGAGTTAAAAATATTAGCAAAACCTTATATTAGCACGTTAACAGCACATCCTAAAGATCTCAAACACAAAGAAGAAATGACACCCAAAAGATGTGGTGGCAGGAAATAGTAAAACTCAGGGTGGAAAAAAAATAGAAAGAAAAATACAAATAAATTTTTGGAACAAATATTGGTTCTTTGACAAGATCACTAAGATAAACAAAATATTATTCAAGTTAACTAAAATAAAAAAGATAATATCCAAATTAGCAAAATCAGATATTAAATGGGGGGAAATAACAACAGACACCTGATAGGTCAGAATGTTTCGCAAAGTGCTTCTTCCTCCTAGAAGCACACTTGCTCAACCATATTAATTGCTGCTGTATTCATAATTATCTGCAACTGGAAACAACCTACATGTCCATAAACTGAAGAATGTATAACATATATGTTATATTTATACAATGGAACATTACTCAGCTGTTATGAAATGGATGGAAACAGAAAAAAATAAAAAACAAAACAAAACTAAAAACAAAACATAACCTGAATAACGTATCCCAGTCCCAGGAAGATAAATATGCTATGTGTTGATTTATATGTTGATATTGACTGGGCTGGATAGTTTTTTGTCAACTTGTCACAAAGTAAAGTCCCCTGAGAGTAGGGAATCTCAATTGAGAAAATGTCTCCATAAGATTGGTCTGTGCAGGAAGGACTGCAGGGCAGTTTCTTAATTAATGATTGATGGGTAGGATTTCTGCCAATTGTTGATACTGCCATCCATGTGCTTGTGGTTCTGAGTTCTCTATGAGAAAGCATGAAACCATGGGGAACTAACCACTAAGCAGAATGCTGCAGACACTCTGGGCCCCTTTGTCTGCGTGGAACGGATCTCTAGTCACAGGTGGGCAAAGCGTTGGATGAAATGATAGATAGATACACAGAGAAGAGGTTGTGTAGAATCTGAATGTAATGTGTCAAATTGAGCATCAAACTTTTTATACAGAAGAGAATAGGAAAGTTGGGTGACACACAAGCAAGGTACAAAGAGGTTACTGGATTCTTACAGAAAACGGAGGAATACAAACTCAGAAGTTCTCACAGGAAACACCTGGGATAAAATTCACTGTTAACAACTGGGATCAAAAAGAGCTCCACCAAATATCCACATAATCTTAGAAGCCAGGATCAAGGGCTTCGTGCCCTTGCTATAGTTCCTATTTTAGTCTATTGTATAGACCACCTTCTCCCTAGGCCATTGTAAATACGTGTATATGGGTGGAACTCAGCTATCTATAGTTCTAAGTATGTACTCTGCTTCCTCCTTAGGTCTCAAACTTCCTTCATCCTAGATGATGATAAATTCTTGTGTAGGGCAGTGACTTAGCTTTTATTCAAAGTGGTAGTATAATACCAGAGGCAATTCTGAATGCCACTGAATAGGCAACATTCTTACTAAATTCCAAGCCCATGGTCAGCTCAAGGACTTTCTAGGATATTGGAACACTGGCGAAAGCTTAGCTATATCAGAATTCAATCTTAAAAATAACTTATAATAAGATAACACTAAAAGAGAGCATGTGGATCCATACACCAGACTAACGCGGGAATAGGGGATGAGTATATGGGTTAATGAGAAGGCCAAAACTCCAGAAGGTGAGCTTCCGTGAAACTCTTTGCCTCATGAGTGCTTCCAGGCCTCTCGGCCTGTCAAGCTGACTCGACTGGTGTGCGTGGCAGCAGTACCCATCCATGGTCTCTGTATTAGCTCCTGCCTCTAGGTACCTGGCCCATTTCAGTTCCTGTTCTGTCTGTCTTCAGATGATGAATAGCAATGAAGAAGTGTAAACCAAATAAGTCCTACCCTCCCCAACTTGTGCTTGGGTTATAGTTTTTGGTGACAGCAATACAAAGATTAACACATTCTACATTACATATGTGATGGCCTGTCTACAATCTGTAGATCCAGTGAAGTTAGGTATAGAGGAAGGACTTGGGTGCATACATTGATGCCCATGGTATGGGGATATAGAATGGATTTTATTAGTGGACAAAGGTGGACAAGAAAGAGAAGATCAGGTGGCATAGGGGAGGGAGATGGGGTTGAATAAGGAAATGCAGGAAGAGATATTTGAAAGAGAAGAATTTGGTGAATGATGCCCGAAAGGTGTAGGAACTGGAGAGGATGGGAGGTAGTGAAAGAACCGTGGGGAGTAAAATTTGGGGGGACTGTAAGCAGGGTCTATTAAATGAGAAGTTAATATTATTTTTAATTTTACTAGAATATTAAGCATGGCAGAGGGGCTCCCAGGAATGTACATTTTACCTCCAAAAATTCTTGGTAAAAAAATTCATGGATTCTTGGTAAGGTGAACCACTTAAAAGCTCTTACCACTCTTAAACACTTAAAAGCTGGTACCACTCTGTTACCACTCATGCTGTTGTAGAGTTTCTCTCTACTTGCTGCCCTCAAATCACATCCCTCATAATCTATGGATTGTATGAAAATTTAAGGTGGGTTCCAGCCCCTCACTGGGCAATATCATTGCCACCCACAGTGTTAGTTAGATCTAACTTTCTCAAGGATTGCAGCTGATGCAGATTAATACTTCAACCACGATCTTGGAAAGAATTACTACGAAAAGCATGCCTTTTTTTTTTTTTCAAAATTCAGGCTGGTGTTCAGATGATTATTATTTCTTTGTACCTATTTCCTCCCTCTGATTCCTGATATGATATAAGAAAAACATGGTTAATGTACAGATGTGCACCCTGAGGATTCGAAGTAGAAAGGGATGATAGGTTTTTACATAAAAGTTTAGTTTTGTGATTCTTTTAAGATTTTTGAAGGATTAATTTTTGGAATAGATAAAAACTAATCCTTTATGTATAACAGCAAATTTCAGTCTACCAGTAAGAGAAACTGGCTGAAAAAAATACCTTACTTGCTTACAAGTTGTTAATCTATAACAAGTTTTTTAGTTAGAAATGTGTGTTGGTTCTTGGGGATAATATTGGATATTTATAAACATAATTTATAAATAGCTCATCATAAAAGTATAGTGAGAAGATGCTTTTCCTTATATATTCTCATAATTATTCACTAGAAGAAAATAGAAAGTAACCAGTACAAATTTTATACTAATTGAAAGATTGTGCAGAGATATATAAGCAGTGTGAGAAAAATAAAGTTGGTGCTTTGTTCTATCCACCAAATGTGAGTATATATGGAAAGTGGTTGAAGCTTTGCACTGTCCAACAAATGTGTGTGTGTGTGTGTGTGTGTGTGTGTGTGTGTGATTGTTTGTGCTTCTTAAAGCTTGCTTCTTCTACCATGTATGTAAATGTGTCTTGCCTGCTTTATATGCCATCTAACCAACATCCCCTCCTTGAATCATTGAACACTCTATCACAGCTACTCTTGGAAAGGCAAACAGACAGCAAACACACAGAACCCTACTGGGCATAACTTGAACATGTATGAGACCACCCACCTCTTCCAGTGACACTCTTCCTCCAACAAGGAAACACCTAGTCCAACAAGGTTACTCATCCGAATACAGCCTATGGGCCGATGGGAACCAATTCCATTAAAACTACCACACCTACCTAGCTACATGCATACATATATTCATGCATAAGAGATAAACAGAGAAAGAGGGTGAGAGAAATAGAAAGAGAAAGAGTGATTGGTAGATGATAGAGAAATAGTTGCATGCATATCTATATAAATACATTCAATCATTACTTCATACATACATACATACATACATACATACATACATACATACATACATACATATATAGATGATGGATAGACAGATAATGATATGTGATATTAATCTAAACACTAAAGACATGGTGCCCTTTAACTCACACACACACGCCCTGAGCATTGTTTACAATCCTCAATTAAGACATAAAGGTTGGACATTCGAACTACAAAGACATATAAAAACAAATCCACAAAACTCACAATGTTCATTTGGTGTGCATAGATTTGATTAATATCTAGGATTTTCTTTTTTGTGTATATTATGAGAGATTACACCCTAAAATCTTTCTCAAACTTGTCCATTATTTTAGTTACTACCGTGTACAACCTGATACTTATAATCCACTAGATAGTAAAGTTACAGAAGGTATTTATTGTGCTGAAGATATTCAGTCATACCCCTCAGCTCCAAAATATATCTTTTAAAGACACATAGTAAGGAACGATCTTCCAAATGACCTGAAATGAAACTGTCACCTGGTGGAAAATAACACCGCACAGGAAGAAGTTTACACATAAAATTTATATTCATGTGAATATTGGTCAAAATGATTCCAATTGTAAAGTTGAATTACATAGTGGTATGTCTTTGAAACAATAGGAAAAAATGATGTGCATACATTGTGTTTTCCAAAAAGAGTAGGAAATGTAAAACATTTAAGCAGTGGCATGTTGGTTTCTAATGCCAGGAGATGACTAACATAGCAACAGACTAATAATGTATCCTCTTCAAAAGTTAAAAGAAAACAGCAACAACAAGAAGAGAACAACAATCACAAGGAACCATGTCATCCGTGGCATCTTTAGGAGGATGTGCAGCACTCTGAACATGGTTCCAAGGACTTTAGTAGATGTCTATTGCGTTGTCAGCCTGACAGGTTTGTGTTCAACCATCCATGTCTGTATACTAAGGTTGGGAACAATCCATCGGGGATGAGTGACCTAAAGATGATGAGTTCTACTCCCCACTCTCCTTGCTGCTCTGGAGACTTCAAACCTGAGGGGAGGAATGTTATATTGATGAGTATGAGAATGCTCAAATCCTTTTTGTCTACATTGTGTAAATGTGGCATCTCTTTAAGTGAAGTGTAAGACCTGCTTGGCCAGAAGGTACAACCAGAGGCCTGTTGAATAAAGATGCTACTATAGAGACCCCATGTAATGAGAAAGGTCTTTCTGAAGTACCCTTGGACAGAGGTGGAATTTAAGATCCAATTATTCAAAAATGGCATGTAGGCACTACTGTAGGCCTTATTGTCATACCGAGAACATCCCCAACACTAATCAGAGATGTATGGCTAGTGGTCAGAGGTGAGTGGGTAATGGACATTGGGAAGAAATGAGACCCTATGAGCCATGAAAAATAGATAGGACCCCAATGGTCAGAGGGGAAATACACGAGGGCATCTTTGTGAGAATTTGGAAATCTAAAACCCCTTTGTACAGGTAAACTAGTATGTTGGTTGGGTAGAGTTTAAATTTGCATGTTCTTTCCTTGACATGAGCTCAAAGACTCAGCCTACCTCATGCAGTGGAGCCCATTCCAGGTACTTCCTTACAGCTAGCAACTCCTCATCAGAGACTAGAACATCTGTCCACTGTAGTAAATGTGGTGCCGGATCAGGAAGGAGTCTGAGCACTCACCAAAAACCTGGCTGACAATTCCACACTAGTTCTTCTTCTCAGGCATATGTTCATCTCCTGGGTCTAGGTATGAATCGTGAGGAATACATCATTTTAGTTTCTGCATTGAGGAAATGAGCTTTTGTTCTGGGCTGTACTTCTTAATGTTCGGCTCAGGTAATTTAAGCTTGGGTGGTCTGGAGGTCCATTTGGGAGTTAAAATTAGAGGAGGGGGTGACTAAGTGTCTCCATCAGAGGAGAACATTGCAAGGTCATTATTGGTCAGAAAGGCATATTTGATGACCACTTGGGGAAAATGAGATCTGAGGCCCCTGGTAACTCAGAGTCAGTAGATTGAAATCTTTTAGGTCAAAGCAGAAGGATCTGAGGCCCAATTAAATAGACTTAGTAAGTTTACTCCCACAGGGGCATATTTAGAATGTCTGAGAACCCTTTGGATATTGGTGGATGGTAGCTCTCTATTAGAACAGGGAGGGCTGGTAGATCTTTTGGTGAAAAGTGGAATATTTCAGCTATAGTCTAAAAGCAAATTCAGTAAAAAGACAGTAATTGGAATACTTTGGGCAAGGAGAGACATATGCAGTATCCCTATGTGCAGGAGAAGAATTGTTTCTGCCCGTCTCAGGATTGGTGATAGATCTAAGATTCTCTAAAATAGGAGGATGGTGATAGGAGCTTCATAGGATTGTATAGAATAATTTTGTCCTGTTATTCCTATGTCTGAAGCACTATTGATCAGAAATTGAACACTGATTGCTACCTTGAGAATTCTAGGACATTCCAGGTACTTACTCCTTCATCAGCTCCAAACATGAAATCACAATCAAGAATACACATCATCTGAATGTCAGTGGTAGGCATGACAACAATCTTAGAAGTCTTTTAAGAGGGTGTAATGTAGTATTTTCTGGTTTAGTGTCTTCCTTAAATATATGTCCATCCACACATTCCTCTGCATGGAGGCCAGGATGTCTCTGTCTAAGGTAACAAAACAAAGATAGTAAACTGATTTACCCTTACCTTGATACTCTTCAGTTTGGGATTTCAGTCCAGTGTGTTCAGAAATCTCTTAGGTCAGAACAGTGCTTCCCAGACCATGGAAATTAGAAGTTATAGGTAGGACATACACTGGGAAGATGGAGAATCTGGGGGATTTCCTCAAACACACTGTGCTCCACAGAGGTTGGAGCACTCTCTGTTGTGAATGTCTAAATATTCCTAAAGTAAGATAGGGGAGGAGCTTGGGCAGTTTTGCACAGAAGTAGGATGGTTGTGCCCTTCATCAAAGAGGTAATGTGGCAAACTTCATGAGAATAAGGAAGTTGAAGCATTCTGGTCATAAGCAGCATTTCTGTGACACTTTGCAAGTGTGAAATTCTAAACCTACTTGTAAGAAGTGTAAAATCTCTGGCTATTTTCAATAAATAAGAAATACCATTTCACATTGGTGAAAATGCAAATACCTTCTGGAGAAGAGGGAGTCCCAGTATTGCTTGATCTGCTTACAAATCTTTTTTGTAGAATTTAGGATATCCACATATTTTATGTAGTGTGTGGAAAGCAGGCAGCAATTGTTTCAGTATTCCAACAGGTTGGATGGTTATTTTTGGTCTATGAAACCTTTAGTCAGATGACATAAGAGCAAGGCCACTTTTCTTGAATGGAGGAATGTCTCCGAATATTTGTAACAGGAAGAAGTTTGGAAGTAATCTTAGACAGTTGTAATATAGCAGGCACACATAGTCAATAAGACAAGATCTATTTACACTTTACAAGAGAGTGTAGGTATGTGTCCACCACTGAAAAAAAAAAGGAAATATTTCAGTCCAATATGGGCATTCGAGAAGGCTTTGTTGCCCAATAGACACAGGGAGAAGAGGAAATATTTATGACTAGATGTGGTGTGTCTGAGGCTCCCATAGGGAGAGGGAGAGGCACTGAAGCCCTGGCATGACTGGATGACATTTATAGACCTCTTCGACAGAGGATGTGAATTTGAGAACCACTGGAACAAAAAGAGTCATTCTGGTGCCCCTTTCAAATGAGGAGTTCGATGTGAGACACAGTTAAATGGAAATTTTTGCCCTCCATCAGATAGAGAATAGTTTGGAATTCTTTCTGATCAGAGAGGGTAATTATTGAAGATCTTTTGGACTGGAAGTGAAGTTTGGGGCCTGGGGCAGGTAGAGATGATCTCAGGCCTGTCAGGCTTACAAGACAGATATTGGACCCTCATGTATACAGAGGATACATTTGATATATAATGGACACAAATTAGTGGTCTAAGTATTGATGTAGAAGATTAAAGCAGAATTAGAGTCTGCTTAATGTCCCCAACCTCTTTAGGGTTAAGGAAGTGACCTAGCCTACCTTAAGCAGGAGAGGTAGGACTGCTTCACAACTTAGAAGATTCCCATCTTCACATACACCTTGGTAAGCCTGGCAGCAATACAAGTATTATGCACCAGGCATGACTGTAAGTCTCTAAGTACTCTTGAAGCTTATCATCAGTTATATGGGTGTTTTCATGAAGGATGGTACGAAGGATAGATGACCTAAGTTTCAGGCTCTGTTAATGCAGGGCAGAATTAAGTGAAGTATAATTTCCTAGAGACCATCGTTGGAGGGAAATGATCTAAAGCTCATGATTGGAGTGTTATATTTGAGGCTCATATGTATGTAAGGATGCTCTTAGGATACCTGGATTTTGGTACCCTTGGGAAAAATGAAAATTCTGAGATTCCAATAGTAAACTCCAGTCATAATTATAACTGACCTTGGGCAGAAATGGAAGGTTTTGGGTATTGTTGGTAACAGCAGTAGGTCATGAAGGCCACCTATCCCAAGTGAAATTTTGATGACCCTTCATCCAAAGGTGATGGTATGAGATACCTTGAAAACAGGTTGAGTAGCATGTGTTCATACCTACAACTTTTATGACCTTTCGGACCCATTTTGCTTAAAAAGAAAGAACCTGGGGCTGGAGAGATGATTCAGTGGTTAAGAACACTGACGGCTCTCCCAGGGCTCCTGAGTTCACAAACATCTGTAATGGTATCCAGTGCCGTCTTCTAATGTGCAGGCACACATGCATAGAGAACACTGTATATATAATAAATAACTAAATACTTAAAAAAGAAAGGAACAAAGGAATGAAGGAAGGATGGAAGGAAGGAAGGAAAGAAGGAAAGAAGAGAAAGAAATTTAGGAGGGAAGAAAGAAGGAAGGAAGAAAGAAAGAATGAAAGAAAGAAAGAAAGAGAGAAAGAAAGAAAGAGAAAGAAAGGAGAGGAAGAGAATGAAGGAGGGAGAGAGAGAGAAATAGAGAGAGATAGAAAGAAAGAGACAGAAAGCAAGAGAGAGAGAAAAAAAAGAAAGAAAGAAGGAAGGAAAGAGAAAGAAAGAAAGAAAGAAAGAAAGAAAGAAAGAAAGAAAGAAAGAAAGAAAGAAAGAAAGAAAGAAAGAAAGAAAGAAAGAAAGAAAGAAAGGAAGGAAGGAAAGAGGGAGGGAAGAAAGTAAGAAAGAAAGAAAGTAAGAAAGAGAGAGAGAACGAAAGAAAAAGAAAGGAAGGAAGGAAGGGAGAAAGAGAGAGAGAGAGAGAGACAGAGAGAGAGAGAGAGAGAGAGAGAGAGAGAAAGAGAGAGAGAGAGAAAGTAAGTTAGTTAGTTTCAGGCCATGATTAACCAAGTAGCAGGATCAAGTCACCACATTGTGCAAAAGGGAAAAATCTAGTTTATCTTGGGTAGAGGGAGAACAGAATGGTAGTGCATAGTTTGCTTCCATCTAGTCTCCCCACCTTCCATTATCCATATATTGTATATACTGTTGGGAAGAATACAAGGAACAATCAGCACACTCTTCCAACAGGGAGAGTGGCTGTCTGACCTGAGGTTGTATTTGTCTGTACCTATCTATAAGTGAGAGACAGGAACACACCATTTCTGACACCTAACTCTAGGAAGATCACATGCATATTAGTTTTCTTTCTATGTTCTGCCCTCTGCCCTACACTCAGAAACATGTGAGAGCCCACTGTGAAGTTGCAATTGTGTTTGCCTTGCAATCTTTCTAATAGAGAGTGGCACTGAGGTAATATGAGTTTAAGTCAAGTTTAAGGTGCCCTTGGAAAGAATACTCTTGGGCATCCCAAGAGGCTATATCTGAAACTCCTATGACTACAGGTATAATAAATGAAACCCTCTTGGCCATAGGATCCAAACCTGAGGTCTCTGTCATCATTGCTCCATGACACATACACCCTTGGCAAGCAATTAGATGTCTATGTTCCTTGAGGTTGAAGGAGGTAATTATAGCCCCCTTTTGTACTACAATGAACTGCATGTGAGTGGACATCATTCTACCTTTTTCAGTGGGAATGGCATAAAGCTTACTTAGTCTGGGGCATCTTTTTTTAATTAGATATTTTCTTTAATTACATTTCAAATATTATCTACTTTCCTAGATTGCCTTCTGAAAATCTCCTATGCCTTCTCCCTCCCCCCGTTCCCCAACCTACCTACTCCTGCTTCCTGGCCCTGGCATTTGCCTATAATGGGGAATAGAGCCTTCACAGGACCAAGGCCCTCTCTTCCCATTGATGACCTCCTAGGCCATCCTATGCTACACTTGTGGTTAGAGCCACAAGTTCCACCATGTGTTTTCTTTGATTGGTGGCATAGTTCCAAGGAGCTCTGGGGGAGGGGTACTAGTTAGTTCATATTGATGTTCCTTCTATGGGGCTTCAGTCCCTTTCATGTCCCTGGGTATTTCTCTGGCTCCTTCATTGAGGACCTTATGCTCTGTCCAATGGATGACTGTGAGCATCCACTTTTGTATTTGGCAGGCAGTGGTTTGGACATCTTTTGTCACAAGAGATATGACTGAGTCCCACTTTCAACGAAACTGAAAGTTTGAGGGTATTTCTACTAAATGAGTACTTTAGACAATCTTGGGCAAACAGAGAAGGTCTGCAGGAGGCTTAGTCATAGGAGGAATGTCTGACATTCTCTTCAGTGAAAAACAAAACAAAAAAAAAGAACTGAGGTAACTTGGGAAGAGAGGAAGTACTGGGCACTTAGGAGTAAGAAAAATAATGAGACCTGGTTGGTACAATGGTATGCATTAGAAAAACCTTGGAGAGGGGGTAAGTGCCATGCAACATCCTGTTATGTATGAATGTCCCTTTTAACTTGATTAGTAAAGGAAGTCCCTCCACTGCTCTTCAGCTTCCAAATCTTCCTTAGTTGGTAAAAGTTTCACATCCTGTGTTTAGTCTGAGGGAGTTCAGAGAACATTCCAAGGCTTTTCAAACAGCCTGGATGTCTGTCCCTGGCTAGGTTGCCGCCTTCAGTTTGTCTTAATATGTACATATATAGGCAACAACAATTCAATTGGATTACAAAGCATAACATAGGATCCATTCAATAATTCTCTCTCTATATATATATGAATGACCTGGGACCACAAACCAGAGAAAAACAATATATTTCCCCTGTCATCCTTATAAAAGGGAAAGGCTTGAATCTTACTTAATTAGAGAATATACATTTGATATAGTTCAAAGTCATAAGTGAATGCTTGAGGATACAAGGCATCATGCACTACTATTCAAAAGAGCATATCTAATAGCATTTTAGGAATAAAGAATAGTGGGACCTTCCTTTGGTCAAACACAGTGGTTAATGCCCCCTTCCCTTGCAGAAATGGACAAGATCCAAGGCCATATTTTGGGGGAAGGAAAAGACTGAACCTCACTCAGCCTCACCCAGGTTAGTTCTCTTGGCTACTTCAAAAAACAAAGAGTGTGAGAGGAATCCTGGGAACATAGGAGTTATGAGAACCTCTTCTCAGAATGGTAAGTTCCAAGACCACCTTCAACAGAGAAAAAATCGTGAATGTCTTAGTTCCTAAAGTAGAGGTCCCCAGTCATATTTTGCAGGTCAGAAATATCCAGTTCACCCATGGTCAACAGGGTAAGTTTCTAGGCTTCACTGGGTACTGGAGGAATGTTCAGACTCTGCCTCACTAGCTTCCAAGTATTTCCCTTATATGCATACCCTGTGTAACATCTTTGAGAGTCCAGTCAGTGGTCACAACAATCTCCCAGCATAAATAGTTATGCAAGCATTGATGTTTCCTCGAGGCTGTGTTCAGCTGCACACATCTGTGAATAAGAGATAGGAATGGTGCATTTTGATGACCATTTTTGAAGCACAGGATACGAGAGCCAATTTCAGATTTCTATTTTCTGTCCTATGATCTAAAAGGATAGAAAATGTGAGGTGTCATTGGTCGTGTATGTATTGTATGGATATGTTTAAAGCAAACTTAGTTAATAGGGGTATTTGCGAGGCACAGCCAGAAGAGAATCTCTGGTGGTTCAATAATTGCACAGATGGACCTGAAGTGTCCTAGTACAGAGAGTAGATGTATGAAACGCCCCTTTGACACAGGAGCTAGTTCTGAGAGCCCTTTCAATAGTCTTTGATTTCCCAGGACCCCCTTTGTAGAAACTGAAGTTCTAAAATCCACTTGGTGAATTGAAGTAGACAATAGGCCCAGATTCCTACTGGGAAGACAGGGAATGTTAGATTCTCTTTTATGTAGAATGAGTGGTATAAGTCTCTTATGGTCTGACATCCCTTTAAGGAAAAATGATTCAAAGCTACTTGGTAGGATTAGGAATATTCCTTATAAGGCATAATACATGTTTTAGGCGACATTTGACCAATAGGGTCTAAGGCAATGTTAGCCCTAGGAGAGTTCTGACATTCTATTCAGTGTAGTGAGAAAAAAATGAGTTACCATGGGGAAATGTGGGCCCCATGTAAAAGAGGAAATCTCGAAGGCCCTACTGAAAAAGGAGGGCAGACTCCTCTTGAGGCAGAATGTGAAACTGCCATATACACCTCTGTCAAAAGTAATGGTCTCTGGTACATTATAGAGTGGAGAATGTTTCCAGGCATGATCATAAGTTTCCAATTCTTATTCAGAGTTTGTATTTTCATAGTTTGTGTTCATTCAGAAGAGACATGGCAGCAACATATTTTTTTTCTTCCAAAGGCTTTCAATGACTGTTGCTGGCTAGTATACTTCTTCGACTTTGTTCATCTATCCAGGTCTAGGCAGAATTAATGAAGTTATTACATTTCTATTGACTTGCCTAAAGGCAGATGGCACAGGTACTTTGCTCTGATTTGTAACTTGGACTATGGGACCTCAAACCAGACTGGACTAGGGTACATTGTTTACAGAAGGAGTCACTTTTGGAAATATGGCTGACCAGCTAGGTATAAAACTACTTTGAAGTATACATTCACATATATACTTCATATATTTGAATGACATTTTTGAGAAAGAGAACGAGTTGGGTGGATAAGGAAGAGAAGGAAGGTCACAGAATCCCTCAGACAAAAGTTTACCTTGGGAATTGGAAGATGTCAAAAATAACTTATCAAGTGCAAATGTCCTCATAGTCCAGAATATCCATGTGTTCTGAGACTTTGAGTTTTGCTTGCCAACAATCAGAGCAGTTTTCTTTCAAATTGTTTGGTAAACTCTAGCTCTATGTTCTCCATAAGCTGTACAGCAGCATCCCAGGCATAGGCACCAAAATGGAATTGATCCATTTCAAGTGACAGGCTTAAAATTAAAAATTAGATTAGGGTTCATATAATTACTGTCATGTCCCAGGACATCATTTCAGAGTGTTTGGCATCCCTTCTTTTATTTGAGCATGCCTGGCCATCCAGGTCTGAAGGGAAACTTTAGGACCTCCTAGAGGAATAGACCTCATGGTTCTATGGATAAAAGTGGATTTTCTGAGGTAAGCATAGTCAAGAGAAGTTGATTTAAAGTTTCCTTGAGGAAAAAAAAAAGAAAAAAAAAAGAACATTGGCTTGACTTTTTCATGTCAGTGGCTTTTCTGTAGGCTCCATAAGCAGCAGAATTTGTATTAATCCCCGGTCAAATTTAAGGGTGAGTCTATATTTCCCTAATTCAAAGATAAAATCAAAGATTCTTCCTTGACAGAGTATCTATGTCAAAGATTCTTCATTGAAACCTTTTTGAACCTAGAGTTTACCTTGAACTGAAGGAAAAGTCTCAGAAACATTAGGAAAAACATCTAAGGTTCAGTCCATAATATCAGCAAGCTCTGTGGGATTCCTCAACCTAAATGTATGTCCAAGCCTGCTTTGGACAAACTGGTATGATCTGAGGCTCCCTTTGCTTCAGTGGGAATATGTGATGCCTCCTTAAGTAAAGGTAGAAGGAGTGAGTAGCCCTGGGGAGAAAGGAGTTGCTGATATCCTTGTAACAGGAGAGATGATCAGAGTATAAAATTCCCCATAATATTTTGAGCAAAAATTAAATTGCTTACCTTAGCTCATGAGGTCCTAGCATTGCCACAACTTCTGACAGTTCTTCACAGCCTGGGGTATCCATATCCTTAGCTGAATTAGCAAGGCACCAAATATAGATACCATGATTCATGAAAAGCTTCGGATTGTATCCTCAGCATGATTGCCTCCTAAGAATTATGTTCAACCAACCAGAACTGAGTTATAATGATGATTTCACACAATGTCATGTGACTATACTCAAGAAAGTGGCATAAGGTTCCAGGATTGGCCTCCTCCTCTTGATTTCTGTGAACTTTGAGCAGAGGGAGCAATTCTCCTTGGTCAGAGGTAAAATATCCCATGGGTTCCTGAACGGAAGGGATTTTTATGATTGCCCATTGCATCAAAGGTGTACATTTTATGACCTTGATCATCACAGGAAGGAAAATACTATAGGTTTGGAAAGTAGAAAGTCCCTCAACCCTGTTGGACAGTAGGGGAGTTGCCCTGTTCACCTTCTGTAGAGGAGTTTGTTCCAGGCACTCCAGGCCTCCACATCTTCAGAGAACTCTAAAAAATTCTTATCTCTTAGGACTCCATGAAGATTTGACAGCAATCTGAGGTTTCTTCTGACAAGTTGGCTCAAAGTACCTGGATTTGTTGTCTATTAAACTTACAACAAAGCACACAGGTGTGGGTGTAGTGTCCAGTTACCTTTCTGATGACCAGCTTAAAGAGAGCCTTGTATCCAGGCTGAGGTTTTTATACATTGGCCATGGGACTTGACTCTGGAGTTCTGTGAGGTTTGTTTTGTTTGTTTGTTTGTTTTTGGTGGTCAAAAGTGTATTCCCTAACCAATAAGGTCTGAGGAAGAAGCTCTTAGTTGAGTGGTAGACCTGATTCCACCATGAACAAAGACTGAAACTCTTGTGTATTCTTGGTACCAAGGATTCAGCCTGAAGCACACTAGAGCTGAGCCTGAATATTTGAGATAAACTTCTCACTCACAAGGTCAGTTCTATACCTTGCTTCATCAGAGAGGCATGTCTCAGACCCTTCCAGTGCAGAAGGAGGAAGAATAAAGAGTTTTACTCAAGGTCAGCTGACCCCTTTGGCACACACATAATGTCAGGGGATACTATGATTAGAGGAAGCAAGGTTTAGGTGCTCTTCAAAAGATAAACCAACTGGGTGTCAGCCCCCTTGAAGTTATGGGATACTTTACATCTGAGGGGGCCTGACGTGATGGAGTTGATATTTATGCTGGAGGTATAAATTATCCTGGGTCTAGAAGGGTACATCTGAGTCCCCATTGTAACTTCATCAATGCTATTGCATGCTGATAGTAAAAGAGCCAACTTTGTGGCTTTCTTAAAATGTTGTTGGGGTCTGTTGATAAGTCCTTTGCTTATCATGTCATATGTATCAGGGCATCTTCAGTTATTGAGGACCTATGTGACACCTTTGTTCTGAAGTGGTAATTCTGAGGGAAATTAACGAAATTCTGAGGTTTCTGGTTCTCATATGATAATGCTGCCTTCAATACTGGGGAGTTTCTAACATATTTGATTTCGGGGGTTACATCTGAATCCCCCTTGAGTTATTGGTGTAAGTTGTGAGTCACATAGGTTCTATTTCATGTATGTGGGTATACTGTCATTGTCTTCAGACACACCATAAGGTGGCATCAGGTCACATGACAGATGGTTGTAGTACAAGAAGTGATTGCTGAGAATTGAACTCAGGACCTGTGGAAGAGAAGTCAGTGCTTTTAACTGCTGAGCCATCTCTCCAGCCCCAGCACATTGGTTCTAGACAGGTAAGATGAAGGTCACTTAGGCTATTGGGGATGATCTGAGAATCCCTGGTTCAGAATGGGCATATCAGAAGTTCCCTTGGTCCATACAGTAGTTTAGAAGATCTGTGGTTCTTAAGCTGTAGGTCTGAACCTTACCAGAGAAGAATGCCTGGAGTGTTTTTGAATTCCTAATTTAGACAAAGTGTACCTGATGACTCCTTGAGCCACTGAGAGTGATTTAAGCTCCACTTCAAGCATGGGGGGACAGTGTGAGTCTTCTTGGTGCTGAAGGGATAATTCTGAGGTTTGTGTGTCAGAAACAGGACTTGGAGGACACATTGACAGAGTGATAATGTTGATGTATCCACAAACAATCTATAAAGGATGCCATCCTTTAGAGGCAGAAAGGTTCACACCATGTTGGGGAAAGTAGAAATGCCAAAGACTATTGTATCTGTACAAGATCAAGGGTCGATGTGGAGAGGAGAGAAGGCCTGAATATTTCATGATTGAGACTTCCTGGGAAGCTAGAACACACAAATCCTGCAGGCCATGCAACAGCTTAATCAATCTCCAGTGTGCTAGGAGACATTTCCCAGCTAGTTCTCCTGATAAATCTGCTGCCTACTTCTAAAAATGGGAAGGCTTTCTCATTTTTGCTGGTCAGCTTAATGTCTATGTCCTGGGTTCATTAACGTGCTGGCTACTCTTAAGCTCTGAGACTTCAGGAACCCGAGTCCTGATCCTTGGACAGGGGTAATTAGGTCAGAGGATCAGAATAAGAAGCACTTGGTGCACCTTAGATCAAGGGAGTGGATTTTTCATGGACTAGATCAGATCTAGTAGGTAGGTCTAGGTCCTCAATGTTCAGGAGAATCACATAATACTCTCCATGAGGTGAAAATTATATAGCACATTCTTCTGGATACAATTGTGAGCTAATCTTAATCAGAAAGGGGATTCTTGTCCTGCTTTTAGTCACAGGGGCATAGATGAGGCTTCAATGTGCATCTGAGGCAGCTAGGAGTGGAAATTGTAAGTTTGATATACAGTTGATGAAAAGAAAAAGTTCTAAATTCATGTTGTTCATAAGGGGCATAGAAAGGGAAAATATGAGGGCAGCTTCTGTATCAAAAAAGAACTGAAAATGCCAGAGTAAGAGAGAGTAGGGCCCAGGCCACCCTCTTGAAATGGACTGCCTTACAGGTTCCGTTTGGCAGGCTGGGGAGCTCTGGTGTGTCCCTGGGCAGAAGGAGGAAGTCAGAAGCAAGGAGTAAGTCGTAAGCCTCCTAGAGCATTTTCGATATCTCTTTTGTCATAAAAAGCACCGGTGAGGCCCAGTTTCTTAGATGGAGCATTTGAGGGGCCACCTATTTCAGCCTGAAGCATTCTGTGCCTTTCTGAAACAGGGATCACAAAGCCAGTGTCCCTTTGGTGAGAACTGGAAAGTCTGAGTCCACATTGGTCTGATTGAGAAGGTCCGACACCTCCTTTAGGGAAGAGGAAAGAACTACAACTCCCCTTTTGCAGTGCGATCCTGTTGAGATTGATTTTCAAATGATGTGTATATTTGTGGCCTTCTAGGTCACAAAGGGGGAACCCAAATTCATATTGTAATGATGGGTCTCTCCAAGGACAGGAGAGAGCAGGTACCACATCCTCTGCTTGAGATATTGTATGTTTGTCATATCTTCGCATAACAGGGAATGTTCCAAAAGGGAATTTGGTACTCGCTTTTGGAGGTATGAATGCCCATAGGATAGGCACAAAAGCTATGGGCTCCCGTTTGGCAATTCTGGAAGTTTTCTCTCCCTCTTGGACATTAGGAATATGTTTTGAGTCCTCCTTAGTAGAAAAAGAAAGGCTGATATCCTCTTGGGGTGATGATGAGTGTTGCACACCTCTATGGGGACTGTCTCCATCTGGAGATGACTCAATGCATTCTTGATCTGTAGGGGAAGCTTGCAGGGCTCCTTGGGTAACAGAGGCTTTCCTCTGTTTTCTCTTGGTAAAAGTAGCATGTCTGGGAATCTCATGAGGAAGGTGGGATGCCTGAGGCTGTCTTCATGAGAAAGAGTGGTTCGCATGCACACTTCTGTAAGGATGGAGGATGGCTTATCAACCTCATGCTCTGAATTGGAAGCTTTGGTGTCCCATTGGTCAGAAGGGGCTTTTTCTGATGGGGTTTCAGTAGACTTAGATGGTCTGTGAATGCCTTGGCTTGGTAGGGGACTTCTGAGGCCCACCTCATGAGATGGTGAGCATCTGCAGGCTCCTTTAGCAGAATCAGAAGTGGTGAAGTTTATGTTAGTCATAGTTTTAAGCTTTACACCTCTTTCTTAAATTTGCAAACTCTTACCCAAATTTTGGAAGAATGGCAGTGTTTCCAGCCCGCATGTTTTGAGCGCTCATATTTCAGGCCCTCTTGATCTACAGAGGAAGGGCTTGGTCTTGTTTTCCTCAATTTAGAAGGTGTGGGGCAATCTCCTGGAGGAGGAGAATGACTGAGACCTTTTTTACAAAGAATACTAGATCTGAAACTCAATTGAGATGATTTTAAGGGGGAGATGCTCCTTTGAGGAGTAGAGGTAGGACTGGATTCCTTTTCTGCATACTTGGAAGATGTGAGGCTACTTACGGCAGAAGAGATACATTTTAAGGCAACAAGTTCTGAAAGGCAGTATCTGATATCCCTTTCAGGAATTGGGACATGTTTCAATATCCTTTGGTTAAATTTCAAACGTCTAGGGTTCTTTTTGAGATAAGAGAAATTTCTCCATCCATCTTCACGAGGAGGGGTAGGAATAATATCCCCTTCTGCACAAAGGGACAGTCCCCGAAACTCTGTTGAAAAGGAAGTATCGACGGTTTCTTGGTGAGATGTCACAGGTTTTAGAGGCCCCTGGGTAGGTTGAGAAAGTTCTAGACTTTCCTGGGGAAATGCTGGTGTTCTCAGGATCCCTTGTTCAGATACTAAAGGGCCCAGAGCACCTTCATTGGGTTTCAAAAGACACAGAGACCCTAACACAGATGCCAAAGCTTCTGGAGTCCCTGGCACAGATTCTGAACTCTTAGAAATGGATTGTGTATATGTCAGAGGTTCTTCTGTCTCTGGACTAAGTGGTGAAGGAGCTGGTAATTTGGGAGAATCTTGTGTGGCTGACAAAGATTCTATGACCTCTTGGGTGACAGATGGTATTTCTGTACTATTTTGCATACATGCCCATATTTCTAGTGTGTCCTGGGAAGAATCAGAAAGTCCAAGATCTTCTGGATTGGATGGTAAATATCCTAAAGCCTCCTTTTCCAACCAGTGTCCTGGAGGCTCTTGAGGTAACAAGGAAGTTTCTGTAAGCCCTTGGGAAGATATTGATGTTTCTAGTACACCTTGGGCAGACATGGAAGGTCTCCAAGACATTAAGACAGAATGTTACTCTTTCAAATCCAATTGGACAGATGGAGAAGGTCCTAGACTCACTATGGTAGATGCTGAAATTTCCAAAGCTTGTGATGAAGCATTGGATATTCCTGGATTGCCATGTGTACAGGTACAAACTTCCAGGTTACGCTATAAAGACAGCCAAGAGCCTCCAGCTTCTTGAACAGATAACAAATGTCCTGGATTCCCTTGAGCAGATAGGGACAATGTCAAAGGCTCTAGGGCAGATGATATAGATCCTAGTGTTCCTCGATCAGATAAAGAAATTACCATGGGTCCTTTGGAAGAATGCATAGATCCTGAAGGATCTGAAGCAGATGGATCTGTTTGTTGAACCCCTTGTAGAGAATTCAAAGACTCATTTGGTCCCTGGAATGAAGTTAAAGGTCCCTCTGTAGCTTTAGAGAGGTCAAAAGGCTCTTCTGTGAAAGGGAAGATCCAAAAGGCTTAGGGAAGAAAGTGAGGATCTAAGTTGGGCAGAAATTGCAAGTTCCAGAGGTGAGTCATTGGATATCACATGTACTGGGGTAGCTGTTGAAAATTTTTGTGCTCCTCATGCAAATGATGAATATCCTAGAGCCCCCTGGGGAGGCAGCAATGTTTCTACAGAGCCTGTGTATTTGCTGAAATCCTCAGAGATCCCTGGTCAGATCTCAAAATCCTTGCTGTATTTTGAGCAGGGTGGTTATATCCCTGACACACTGGTAAAGATGGTGAGTCTGCTACTGTGTAGTGTGTAGATGTGGAGTGAGTTCCTATACCTTGTGTATGTAAAGAAGGACTTGAAAACCTTTTGGAAGATGTAGAATGTTGGGTAGACCTTTGTGGACATGTGGACAGATGTATGGTCCCCTTGTGCAGAGACTGGGACTCACACCTCCTTGAGCAGAATCAGAAGATCCTGGAGTCCTTTGTTCTGAGGATGAAAGACCCAGAGGATTATGAGAACATTCATAGCATTGTGATGTATTCATTATTGCCTGGGCTGAGATAGAAAGTTTCAGAGGCCCCTGGGCAGATTGCAAAGGTGCTAGATACCCTTGACCAAATGGGAAAGTCTTTGAACCTCCTTGGTCAGAACAGGAATGTCTACCAGGTGTTGGCGATGATGATGGCAATGTTCCTAGATTTGCTGAAGTAGACTGAGAAGATGCTACAGCCTGCCTCACTTGTGAAAAAAGGCCTAAAGCACTGTGTGACTCTTCATATTGTGCAAATATCCCTGTGGCATCTGTTGAATTTTCTCGATTTCTTTGTTTGGGGAAAAATGAACTTTGCATGAGCAAAGTTCCCTCTTTTGCCCTGGAAAATTTCTTGTGTTTTTGAAAAGATGACAAAGCTTCTAGAACCTCTGGAGTAGATACAAGATGTTCCTGAACACCCAGTACTGATGGTGTAGGATAAAAGGTTTCTTGAGATTTCTGACTAGGTAGGAAAGATCGAGTGTCCCTTGGGAAACCTGGGGATCTTTGTGCAAAATGATGGGTAGTTGGAGAAAATTCTACTTCTGTCTGACAAGAAGTTGGAGGATGCAAAGTATCTTGAGCAAATGAAACACTTTGTGTATTCCCCTGTTTAAAATTGGGCTTTTAGATACCCTTGGGAAAAACAGAAATGTCCGAAAGCATCTTGGAAAGATGAAGAACCTAGGGTTCCTTGTGAAGATAAACAAATTCCCAGAGACATCTGCTCAGATGACACAGATTCTGGTCGCACCTGAGTATTTTGGGTAGACCCCAGATGTCCTGGAGTGGGAAGCAAAGTTCCCACTGTCTACCTTGCAGACATGGACTTTCCTACTTTGGCTTTTGCCAATAAGAAATGACCCCTAGTGCCCTGAGCAGATGCATAAAACCCTACAGTTGTTTCCTTAGATTTAGTCCCTTCAGGTATGCAAGGTCCCAGAGATCCTTGCTCAGATCTCAAAGATGATGGTGACACCTGTAATAATGTAGTATGATCCAGGTGCAGTTCAGCACATCTGGAAGTGTCTGAAGTCCCTCAGGTAGAAGGAGAATATTCATTTGTTTTTGAAACTGCTGGGGAAGGAGCTGAATGCAGTAGAGCCCCTTCAGCAGATCCAGAGATATGAGTCATTGCCTGGGCTGAGATGGAATGTGTCAGAGGCCCCTGGGATGATGCAAATGTGCTAGGTTCACGGGACTAGATGGGAATGTTTCTGCACCTCCTTGAGTAAAAGATGAATGTGTACCAGGTTCTCGAGGTGATGGTGGCAAAGGTCCTAGGGTAGGCAAAGCATATGTAGAAGATTCAGTGTTCTCCCTCACTAGAGGCAAAGGTCCCGAGGTAGTCTCTGTGTGTTTACATTGTCCCATGAGCAATATCCCTGTGGAATCTACGGAAGGTTCTAGATTCCTTCGTGTGGATGACAAAGAACTTTGCACAGGCAAAATCCCCTCTGCAGCTGTGGAAAGTCCTTACACTTTTGAGAGGATAGCACATATCCTTGAGAGTCTTTACTAGATAGAGAATGCTCCTGAGATCCTAGTACAGATGGTGAGTGTTTCCCATCTGCTGGTGAATATGAAATGGATTTTTGAGATTTCTGGCTAGGTAGTAACGGCCCAATATCCCTTGAGGAAGCTGGGGATCTTTGTCCAGAAAATTCAGAAAGGGGAGAAAACCTCATACATTTCTGGCAATAAGTTGGATGTTGCACAGTCTTTGGAGAAGACGGCACAGTTTGTACACTCCCTTGCCTAGTTGTGGACAGATTTAAAGACGCTTGGTCAGAAAGGCAATGTCCAGAAGGCTCTATGGAAGAAGAAGAGCCTAGAGTTCCTGGTGAAGAGGAAGAAATTCCCAAAGGCTTCTGATCAGATCCGAGTGATTTGTGTGGACCCTAAAGGTCCTGGAGTGGGAGGCAAAGTTCCCACAGACTGCTTTGCAGATATTGGCTTTCCTACTGTGGCTTGTGCAGATAAGGAATGCCCCCTAGTACCCTGAGCAGATGCAGAAAACCCTACAGTTGTTTCCTTAGATTTAGTTGCTTTAGATGAGAAAGGTCCCACAGTTCCTTGCTCAGATCTCAAAGATGATGGGGACACCTCTAGTGATGTAGTAAGATTCAGGTGCAGTCCAGCATATCTGGGAGTGTCTGAAGTCCCTTGGGTAGATGGAGAAAAAAAATACAGCAACTCATTCATCATCTTTACTTTGTGCTTGCAGGCTGGTTGCAATTATCTTGTAAGCATTAAAAATCAGTCTAACATACTGCCTATGTTCCATAGGGTTTCATTGAAGAGAGGAGACATCATGACTCAGGCAACTCTTAAAGGAAAATTTAAATGAGGTTGTCTTACAGTTTCAGAGGGTCAGTACATTATTATCTTGGTAGGAAGCATGGCAGCACCCCGGTAGAGGAGGTGCTGGGGAAGGAACTAAGTGGTCTATATCTTAGTCTGAAGGCTACCAGAAGGAAGCTTGTGGCCACAGGTAGGAAGGAAGAGGATCGATTTTTGTCTCTGATCAGAGATTGAGCACTACACAAAAGCAAGCCTACACAATGATACACTTCCTCTATCAAGCCAACACCTTGTAATAATGCCACATACCATGGGCAAAAGATATTCTAATCAACACACTGCGTCATAGGACATAAAGAAAGATACTGCATGATTGCATTCCTCTAGTCACAGGTGCGACATACCTACAAGCTTATATGAACACACACACACACACACACACACACACACACCAATCGGATATGCACGTGCATACATATATATTTGTCTATTTATTTACTTACTTACCTACTTACTTACTTACTTACTTACTTACTTACTTACTTACTTACTTACTTACTTACTTACTTATTTTGTTTTAAATTTGTTGGGTAAGAACTTTCTACATACACATAAATGAGTTTTAGCAAATTCATCCCTATCTTCTCCTCCTTGAATTGTTACCCATTTCTCCTGTATCACTTTTATCCTTAATTACATTTTCATTTTTATATAGACGGCTGTGTAGTGCCATGCCCTGAGCAATCGCATTCATGCCGCAAGCAATCACTGAGAAGAGCCGTGCGTGCCACAAGCAATCGCCATTATAAGATGGTGATGGCCTCCCCTGTGCCTAACTAGTAAACAAGCCTTGTACGCAGGTGCAAGAGTGAGCTCACTCCTAGTCACTGTCCATTCTCGGGGCATAATAGTGGGGTGATGGGCAAGCAACGAATCAGGAGATGTCACGTCACATCAGGTGCTGAAACATCATGCTGTTGGCTATATAAGCAGCGCCATTTTCCCGGATCATGGTCTTCCTGATAAGTAAGCAATAAATCTTTTGCCACAGAAGATTCCGGTTTGTTACTTCTTTCTTGCCGGTCGAGTGGGATGCAATAAGTGGCACCGAGGAACCCGGGAACTTTATACCATCACACCAGTGCAAGGAAGATCCCTTGTTCGCGGGGCGGAATCAGAACTGCGGGATGAAAGGCTCTGTAAGGTACATACAGTTTTGAAATTTCTCCAGAGTTAGACACCCTTTTGATTGTTTGCACAGCGATTGCACTTTTCCTTTCAGTTTCGTTTTTCTTCCACTGCTTCCACTGCTGACTGGTTCTTAGTCACGGTCAGGCCTGGATAGCGCCTGGACAGCGACCAGTTTCAGTCACGGTCAG
This sequence comes from Mus musculus, assembly GCF_000001635.26. Lineage (NCBI taxonomy): Eukaryota > Metazoa > Chordata > Mammalia > Rodentia > Muridae > Mus > Mus musculus. The sequence continues at coordinate 67,488,970 of NC_000087.7, forward strand.
GACTGGACAGTGCCTGGACAGCGTCCATTTTCAGTCACAGTCAGGACTGTACAGCGGCAGTATGAGAATCTCGCATTCTATAATAGTGGCCTTACACTCGGTCCTGAAGCACTGTGGCCTAAAATGTACCTTAGAGGGATTTGTCAGGGAGATAGACAATGTGGCACCATGGTATGCTTGCTTAGGGTCATTTAGGCCTTTTCATGGGCCTTGATCCTGAGGAAAAGATATAAAAAGAAAAGAATGCCTTGGGAGAGATTAGAAAAGGGATGGAAAGGGAGAGAAGAAGGGAGATCCAGGTGGAGAGGCACATAAGGAAAGGAGCCTCTACCTGCCACTAGATGAGTTTAAGCAGCTAGCTCTTAGTAGCTCAGAATCTGATGAAGGGCTTAGCTCCTCTGAAGAAACGGACTTGGAGGAGGAAGCAGTTCATTATAAGGGAGAAAGGTACCTGCAAGATAAAATGCAAGCTACTCAGTGCAGAAAAAGTCCAACAACGACTGGTGACAGCCAGCTTGCTGCTCGGCCTTGGGATTGTTGGCTTCAGTGTCCTTGTGAACCTCTGCCTTATGTGCATAGGTAGTTGTCAATTTTTGCCTACACCTCATGTAGGGGTAAACCCTCGAGGATTCAGGCCATTACAAGTCTGGCAAATGGATGACACTCATATTTCCTCCTTTGGGAGAAATCAGTACTTACATGTTTCCTTTGACACCTGCAATGGTGTAATGTTTGCCACACCTTTAACAGGGGAAAAAACCTCTCATGTTATACAGCACTGCCTAGAAGTGTGGAGTGCTGGGGTAAGGCCACAATTCTTAAAACGGATAATGGGGTAGCATATACTTCTACTAAATTTCAGCAATGTTGTCATCAAATGGATGTCACTCACTTGACTGGCCTTCCTTATAATCCTCAAGGACAAGGCATTGTGGAATGTGCCCACCACACACTCAAGTCTTATCTTATAAAACAAAAAGGGGGAGTTGATGAGACTCTGCCCTCAGTGCCAAGAGTAGCAGTATCTATGTCACTCTTTACACTTAATTTTTTGAATCGTGACGAGCAGGGACGTTCTGCAGCTGAGCGACATAGTTCAGACCCTGATAGACCAAAAGAAATGGTCAAACGGAAGGATGTTTTAACTGGTCTCTGGAAAGGCCCGGATCCTATCTTAATCAGATCCTGGGGAGCTGTTTGTGTTTTTCCACAGAGTGAAGACAACCCATTTTGGCTGCCGGATTGACTCACCCGCAGGATATTCATCAAGGATGGTGCAAAAATGCTGACCTCCTGAGGACTGTTCCTGATCCTGACAATGCTGAACTTGTCTCAGGTTCCTAGTATAATGGGTGAACAGATATGTGCTATTCTCTCGACTTTCCCTAAACCAATGTCAGTTCGCCATGATACTATAGTTTTCCAAATTTTCCAAATTTCCAAAATTCTTTACTAATAATAAAACAGTGGATTTGCCATATTTACCCTATGATCCAACTCGTTATTATCATTAGGAGAAAATCACTCCTTACTAGAACAGGGTTTTTTATGTTTTCAAATTAATGGACAAGGACATTGTATCAACCTCCCAGCCTGAGCTTTAGGGAGGTTTAATGAGCACCAAGGAGGTTGGGTGAGCACAACCCAAGATAATTCTAATGTAGATATAACCTTTACAAATCGGACCTTTTGGCAGGAGGCAATTTGGGTTAATGGTACATTTGTACCACCTAACTTTTCAGACAAAGAATGTCCCCACCAACCAAAAATAGCCCCTCATTGTGTCTTGGAAGATGAAGGTCTGATCCTGCCTTGGTCTGATTGTCGATCCTCCATCACTTGTTGGGCAGATCAGAGTAAAACTTTTTCCTTTTCTTCCAACATGACAGATGACCCAAAGAATGAATTTTTTATGAAAAAGAGATTTTTCATTCAGGACTTTAGAATGCATTCCTTTCACAAGTGGGTGCTTTGGGGAGTCAATGGCAATTGTACAGATTTCAATCCTTTGATTTTTATCCAGGGAGGAGCATTTGTAAAGGCTTCTTTTACTGGCATCTCAAGATTTGCTCAGCACTGGGGAATACATGATGCCTCCCAGGACTCTTATGGACATACTAATATCAGAGTAGAGATCACTGGGTTCAATAAAACTTTGGTAAACCAGATTATTTATACATCTCCCACAGTCTGTGTTTACCCCCCTTTCTTGTTTATATTCTTTCAAGTGATTCATTTGAAGTCTGTTCCAATGATTCTTGATGGATTTCTCAATGTTGGCATGTAACAATAAACACCCATGCCATGGTGCCACGGATCCCACTTTGGGTCCCTGTTCTGGTGGAAACACCCTCCACCTTGAAAGTAAATGGGAGAAATGCTCTAAAGATACATGAAGTACACACTAGATTAGTTGAAAAGTGGAAAATTAGCTGATAAGAGCAACTGTTGTTTGGGCAGTGGTGCTTTATGCCTTTATTCTCATCACTTGGTTGGCAGAGGCCAAGAATGTCTGAGTCTGAGACCAGCTTGGTATACAGAGTGATTTCCAAGACAGCCAGGTCTACACAGAGAAACCCTCTCTCAAAAAACAAACAAACAAACAAACAAACAAACAAACAAACAAAAAGCACCTGTTCTATGAAGAGGGCCGGGCACAATGCACCCACATAGTGGCTTACAATTTATGCACAGCTACAGTTTTAGAGAATCACTGCTCTCTTTTAGCTTCTGTAGGCTATAGAGGCATAAGTGAGAGAGAGGACATGAGCAGACTAGCACAGAAGTGAGAGAGGGCATAGCACATAGGTGAGAGAGAGTTCCTGAGCACTCTAGCACATAAGGGAGAAAAAGGTGCTGGGCATCCAAGCACATAAGTGAGGCAGAGAAGGCCTGCACATCCTAGCACACTCTTGTAATCAAGCTCAGTACTAGGAAGGTGGAGGTGGGAGTTTACCAGGGATTGTAGGGAATCTGGATGTTCTCTTCTGATCTATTAGGACAGCATGGACTGTTCTGTTGTGGGTATGTACATACAGAAAAAGTACACACATTTTAATTTTTATGCACATAAATAAATAACAAAAAATATTACAGTTGAAATTAGTAGTGCCATTTCCAGTACTTTCATGTTACACATTTGTTCATGTATTTTCAAGTCTGCAAATGCTTATCAACCTAGAAACTGGAAATCATTTGTCTTAAAGATGGTAGCTCATTTCCACCTCCTGAGACCTCCCTTCTAATCAATGGTGCCTGGTACTCCATGACAGCATACACAGGGTATATTCAGCCAAAGGGTGAAATCCCTGGATTAGACCTGTTTTCTCCATCTGGCATCACAAAGGGTCCTCAGAGTACTACATGTGGGTCTCTCCTGATAACGTTTTATTTATTTGTTTGTTTGATTTTGTATTGTTTTTTATTTTTGTTATTGTTTTGTTTTTTATTTGTTTTATTTTTGTTTTTTTTTGGTTTTTGTTTTTGTTTTGCTTTGTTTTTGTTTTGCTTTTTTTGTTTTTGTCTTTGTTTTGCTTTGTTTTGTTTGTTTGTTTGTTTGTTTGTTTTTCCCATTGAGCAGACAAGCAAGGAAAGGTGCGGTTGTGAAGGAGTTCACTTCTGAATGACCTGGAAGAGATAACCAGCTCTGATCAGGGTTATTGGACTGTTAAAGGATGTGTGACTGGAGAGAAATCTCAGTCCCAAGAGGCCACTATGTGAGGAAAAACCTCCCGATCTGCCTTTTCCTACGGCTTCTGAGGGTTAAATGAAGGAGGAAGATCATATTTTTTTTCTCTTTTTTTCCATTTTTTTTTAACTAAGAAGACATTATAGTTTTTAAGAGAAGACTGGCTCTTAAGAAAATGATGGTTATTCCAAAGGAAGATTACTTATTACTTTTGGACTTTGATGATGAAGAAGATGACATAAATATTTCGGAGGAGTCTCTTTCTGAAGGTTACTGCATATTCAGTGTTGGGTATTAATTGTGTGTTGTGCAGTTCACTAGACTTTTACCTAGTCACCTGAAACGGAAGAAGTCTTTTCTCAGAGATTTTATATAGTTCATTTGAAATTTTACCTATCTATCTATATCTATATATTCTTATACCCGAGTTTTAGCAACACATATAACTACTCTTGACATTGTAGTCACAATATGTTGATAAAAAATAACTTGTTATGATTTTGCCACCAGAAAATACCTGAACATTGTTCCAATAATATGTTTGCAAAACCTGAATTTATTTCAAGAACATTACAAATAATTTATTTCATTCCTTTTTTATTATTTATTTTCTTTTTTTTTCTTTTTTTTTTTACATTTCAAATGTTATTCCCTTTTCTATTTTCCCCTGCAAAAATCCCAGTCCTCTCCCCTCTATCCCTGCTTTCCAACACACCTACTCCCAATTCCTGGCCCAGGCATTCCCAAAACTTGGTCATAGGAACTTTACAAGAACAAGTGTCTCTCCTCCCATTGATGACATACTAGTCCATCCTCTGCTACATATGCAGCTGTAGGCATAAGTCACAACTTATGTTTACTTTGATTGGAGATTTAATCTCAGGGAACTCTGGGAGTACTTGTTAGTTGTTTTTCCTCATAGAATGTTCCTTGTGTACTTTCTCTAGCTCCATAATTAGGGACCCTGTGCTCAGTCCAATGGATTTCTGTGAGCATCCACTTCTGTATTTGTCAGGAAATGGCAGATCGTGTCAGGAGACAACTATATCAGTCTCCTGTCCCTAAGCTCTTGTTTGGCTCTTCAACAGAATCTGGGTTTGGTGGTTGTTTATGGTATGGATCACAGAATGAAGCAGTGTCTGGATTCCTTCAGTCTTAGTTCCAAACTTTTTCTCTGTAACTCTTTCCATGGATCTTTTGTTACCAATTCTAAGAAGGAACGACATATCCACACTTTGGTCTTCCTTCTTGTTGAGTTTCATGGGTTTTGCAAATTTTACCTTGTTTTTTTCTGAGCTTCAAGGATAACATCCACTTATCAGTGAGTATATATCATGTGCTTTCTTTTGTGATTGAGTTATCTTACTTAGGAACATATCATCCAGATCCATCCATTTGTCTAAGAATTTCATGAATTCATTGATTTTAATAGTAATGTAGTATTTCATTATGTAAATGTACTATATTTTCTGTATTCATTCCTCTGAAGACGGGCATCAGGTTTATTTTCAGCTTCTTGCTATTATAAATAAGGATGCTATGAACATAGTGATGCATGTATCCTTATTACAAGTTGGAATATCTTCTGGATATATGCCAAGGAGGACTATTGCTGGATCTTCAGTAGAACTATTACCACTTTTCTGAGGAAACCCCATCTGCTTTCCAGAGTGGTAGTACCAACTTGCAATTCCACAAGCAATGGAGGAGTGTTCCTACTTCACCACATACCCACCAGCAACTATTGTCATCTGAGTTTTAGATCTTAGCCATTCTGACTCTGTGAGGTGGAATTTTAGGGTTATTTTGACTTTCTGTTCCCTGATGATTAAGGATTTTGAACATTTATGAGGTGCTTCTCAGCCATTCAGTGTTTCTTAATTTGGAATTCTTTGTTTAGAACCATCCCCATTTTTTAAAATAATGTTATCTGATTTTCTGGAATCCAGCTTCTTGAGTTCTTTGTATATATTGAATATTAGTCCCTTATCTGATTTAGCATTGATAAAGACTTTTTCCCCGTTTTGTTCTAATGATAGTGCCCCTTGCCTTACAGAAGTTTTGCAATTTTGAGGTCCCATTTGTCTATTTTTAATCTTATAATAACAGCCATTGCTGTTTTGTTCAGGAATATTCCCCATTTAACCTTGTCTTCGAGGCTCTTCCACACTTTCTCCTCTATAAGTTTCAGTGTCTCTGGTTTTATGTGCAGTTCCTTGATCCAATTAGACTTGAGCATTGTACAATGAGATGAGAACAAATCAATTTGCTTTCTTCAATATGCTAACTGCCAGTTGAGCGAGCACCATTTTTTGAAAATGCCATTTTCTTTCTACTGGGTTGTTTTATCTCCTTTGTAAAAGATCAAGTGACCTCATGAGTTTGGGTTCATTTCTCTGTCTTCAGTTCTGTTCCATTTATCTACCTGTCTAACACTATTCCTGTACCATGAAGTTTTTATCATAATTGCTCTGTAGTACAGCTTGAGGTCAGGCATGGTGATTACAAAAGACATTCTTCTATTGTTGAGTATAGTTTTGGATATAGTAGGTTTTTTTTTTCAAGATGAATTTGCAAATTGCCCTTTCTAACTCAGTGAAGAAATGAGTTGGAGTTTTGATGGTGATTGCAATGCATATCAGATTGCTCTTTGAAAGATAGCCATTTTTACTATATTAATCCTGCCAAATCATTAGCATGGGAGATTTTACCATCTTCAGAGATCTTCTTTGATTTCTTTCTTGAAGAAACTTGAAGTGTTTATCATACATATATTTCACTTTCTCAGAGTCACACCAAGGAATTTTATATTATTTTTGACTACTATGAAGCATGTTTTTCCCTAATTTCTTTCTCATACTATTTGTCTTTTCTGCAGAGAAATTCCACTGTTATGTTCAAATTAATTCTAAATTCAGCTCCTAAGCTGAAAATGTGTATCAGGAATAGCTTTTCTCTGTTGTAATTTTTGGGGTCATAGATACATGCTATCATATCTTCTGGAAATAGAGAAATTTTGACTTCTTCCTTTCCAATTTGTATTCATCTTTTTTCGTTTTTTTTTTTTTTTAATGTGTGTAATTGCTCTGGCTAGTATTTCAAGTACTCTATTGAATAGGTAGGGAGAAAGTGGGCAGCCTTGTCCAGTCCCAGATTTTAGTGGGACTCCTTCTGGTTTCTGACCATTTAGATTAAAGTTAAATCCTGGGTTTTCTTTTCTTTTCTTTTCTTTTCTTTTCTTTTCTTTTCTTTTCTTTTCTTTTCTTTTCTTTTCTTTTCTTTTCTTTTCTTCTTCTTCTTCTTCTTCTTTTTTTTTTTTTAGGTGTATGCCTTGAATTCCTGGTCTTTCCTGGACTTATTATGAATGGGCATTGTATTTATCCAACTATTTGCTATGCATCTAATCGAATAATCATGTGGTTTTTGTAGTTGAGTTTTTTTTTTTTTTGTTTTCTTTTTTTTCTATAATGGATTTAATTGATGGTTTTCGATATTAAACTCTCCCTGAATCATAAGAAGGAGGCCAACTAGGTCATGATGGATTATCCTTTTGATGTATTCTCGGACTCGTTTTGAAAGGATTTTATTTAGTATTTTTGCATCGATATTCATAATGGAAATTGGAATAAAGTTTCCTTTCTTCATTAGGTTTTGTATAGTTGTAATCTTGCTTCATAGAACATATTAAATAGTGTTCCTTCTCTTTTAATTTTGCATAATAGTTTGAGGAGTATTGGTATTAGGTCTCCATGAATATCTGATAGAATTCTGAACTAAACCCATCAGACCCTGGGCTTATTTTTGGTTGGGAGACTATTAACGATTGCTTCTAATTCTTTAGGGGTGTTATGACCCACACTACAGTCTTGCCAGAAAGAATGCCCACAGGACACTCGGATCCTTCTGCAGTAAAGCTTTAAGGCATCTCGAGAGATAGATGATCAGCTTCAGGACAGGAGACCCAGAGAGCAGAAAACCCCTCCCTTATATAGGCTGTGAAGTACAGTTAGAAGTATGGTTGGAGACGTGCACCACCGGAATTGTCTGCCCACCATCAGCCTGATGACGCCATTGGAGAGACAGGGCTCAGGTAATGGAAAGATACCCCGATGCCTGTGCACACTCACCACGAGCAATAGTGACAATGGTGTTGTGAGCACCATCTTGTAATGGTGGCCGTGAGGACGGCTCCTCACATCTCACCCTTTTCTTTTATGTTAGAAGCAACAGGCCACACAGTATGGAGAGTGGAGATAGAGGTCAAATTCCCACTGTGCAAGCATAGGGGCCTTACACAAAACCTCCTTCCAGGCTCGTCACCCAGAGGGGTCTTGGTCAGCTCCCCTGTCGTTTTTCCTGGGGGGAAGGACACTAGGACACTCAACCTTCTTGAAAGATGACATATCTCCCAGAAAGAAGCTCAAATTAGACCACAACGCCATTCCAGTGCAGTGCTTAGCCCCAAAACACTCCTGGGCTGTTAAAGCACACCCGCTCCAACCCATGCAGCAAGACTCGCCTCAGGGTTTTGTGGAGCTGGATGTCCAGCAACCTTATTGCTTGAGCATCATCGATATTCATATATCGGGGGAAACACCCTGCTCCAAAGCAACAAGTGCCTGGGTTACTACCATCCTGTCCCTCCTTGTTTGGGATTTAAGTTTGCAGATCATCCATAGTAGGAGCAGTACTCCACTGTACACAGCCACTCCAAACAAACCACCCCCACCCATTGCTTGAAGTAGGAGAATGCTGCAGAAATCCAGGTAGAAAATCCTTCCATCAATGACATGTCAAGACATGTCGAATCGACTTATAAGATGGTGATCCTCAGCTCCCGGAGTGTCTGTTCAAATTCCATGGTCCAATTCTGTAACAAATAACAAGACAAAGCCTTTTACAGGTTAGCTGCTCTTGTAAAATTCTGAAATTGTAGTAAGGTGATACAGACGCTAGGCAGCTTATGTTTGCAACCCAGCTGAGGCATTTGCCAAAGAATATACACCTGCTCTTGGACCAGATCGATCCGTTGGTTTACCAACATGAGGCCTCTCTGTATCTGGGAGTTGGCCATTGCCTGGCTGTTCAGGGCCAATGTCACTCTTGCCTAAAGGTCATTTTATAGTTTGCGTTGTCTGAACCGTAGCAGACAAGGCAAGGGCCGAAACAGTGACAGAGGCAGCTACTGCTGCTATTGCTACCAAGCCAACTATAATAGCAGAGATTCCAAAATCTCTCTTTTCTCTAAATAAGCTTAAATTCTATAGGCTTCCACAGGAACTGGAAAAAATCTAGGCACATGAGTAACCAAAGCAAAGCAATACTTAGTAGCATCCCAACACAGGGTATAGAAACTTTCATTAAGCAAGCAATCTAATTCTAATTGATTATTATTTAAACTTTTATTACTTACAACCCACAGAAAGGGGGTCAAACACAAACCGGGGTGACAGTATAATTCACCCTTTTAAATGATTTATATTTAGTATTAGAGGAGGACCAATCGAAAGACCCCAAACCAGCACTCAAAGTGCCCTACCACTCAAAACCCATTTGGACCTTTTCACTATATCCACCTCCAATCGTTGCCATAGGTGAAAGATCGGTACAGCTCTCATTAACCCCACAAAGTAACCATTGATCAAAAGGGTTAGCATCTGCCCGATCAGAATCCATGAAGTTAAAATCATGTCCAGCAAGGATTTCATTAATCTCTACACTTACATGTGGGGAAAAGGAAAAAAAATCCTTCAACCACCCAAAAGGTTTTTCTGGCCTGGCACCCAGTCCAAGGAAGCATGGAGTCCTCTGAGGATCTTCCTTTACAAAAGGGTGCCGTTCTGGGTTGCTGGGGCAGTGCTTTCCTGGATTTATGACTAGGCCTCCAGCCTTGAATTATCAAGGCATTGGCTATTATTTCAGAGTGGGTTCCCCAAGCAGCTGCTTTCAACCAGGCCACTGATTGATTTTATAAGGATATACACTGGCGTTGGTCTTTCAAGTCAGAGATCATTACAAAGCACAGGCTTCCTTTGAGGGAGAAGTTCTGTTTTCCATCAGAACCTGAATTTGTCCATCTAATGGTAAAAAGGCAAGTCCCAGCTCCCTATCAGTAGTAAAGAAATGTGGAAAAACTTGTGCACTGTGCATGACAGGCATGAACAGAATGTTAGACATAATACCCCAACACAATTCCCCCGATATACTAGGAACCATGATCTCCAGTAGAAGGGTCATTATCCATCGTTGTTTCCAGAATTCCCTCTTTTGTCCACATCTTCTGAAGGGGAGATCTTTCAGATGAGGCATTCTGGAACCCAAAGGGGATTGTCTTCTTCCTGTGGAAAGACACAAATAACTCCTTTGGATCTTATTAAAATAGGATGCAGGCCTCTACATTTTCCAGTTAAGACAACTTTCCATTTGATAATTTCTCTAGATCTGTTTGGTTCTGAACAGTGACGATCAGTTGCAGTGTGGCCTTGCTCATCAATATTCAAAAAATTAAGAGTAAAGAGTACCATGGAGATGTCCACTCTCAGTGTTAAGGGTAAGAGCCTCATCGACTCACCCTTTCTTTTTGATAAGGTAAGTTTTAACAGTGTGGTGGGCACGTTCCACAATGCCTTGTCCCTGTATGGCAAACCAGTTAAATAAGTTACATTCCTCTGTAGACAGAATTGTTGAAAATTTTGAGAGGTGTAGGCTAGTCCATTATCTGTTCTAAGAAATTTGGGTTGTCCCCAAGCTTCAAGGCAATGTTGAATTACATGTGTGGCTTTTTCTTAGTAGAGGGATCAGTTTTACTGCCCTCTTTTCTCTCTCCCCTTCCTTCTGAATCCCTGGGAGGGCCCTTTTTCTTAGACATGTCTTTCTTTTTTCAAGCTCCCATTCTCTCATTCTGTTAGGTTTCTGACATACTGTCCTGAACCTCTTCTAGTATTCCCTGTCCCTCCACATTGGCTGTTTGGCAGGTTTTATCCTCTAGACAGTTTTATATTAGCTTGCAAATGCCTTGGTGCCCAGGCGTAAGTCTCCCTCTTTATGCTTAAGGTCAAGGTCACTTCCTAGCTTACTACATAAGGCTACAGTTAGAGACCCCGAACAAGAATACCAGGGAGAAATGCGATCCACTTCCTTAACAAAGTTCTGCAGCGTACTGGAGGCAACCTGCCTGTAATGCAGTGATCACTGACTTTGAGGAGGCCATGATAGAGTGAGTCCCTGCTCTTGATCTACACCCCATTTATAGTACTCCTTAAGCAAAGCGAAAGTAAACACAGTGCTCTGCTCCCTTATCTACGGAAGGCTTAGAAGATACCTCAGTGTTGCCACTTATCTACGTCGGACTGACAACACCTCATTTTTCAGCACCAGCCTCGATGGACAGAATAAGAAACAGAATGAGGGCCAGGGCAACCAAGACTAGAGCTTCTACTGCCCCTTCCTAGGGTGCATCTAGATTAAGACCGAAATCAATAGGGATAAGAGGGTCACGATGAGACATACCACTCCAAACTTACCTTTTCCCTGCAGTTCTGAATCCACCCCATCTCCAGGGGTTCTCGTCAATGCCAGTGATGTTGATCCTGGGTTTATGGCACCGGATGACCTGCGCTACCATCTCGCCAGCAAGAACACATGCAGGACACTCAGATCTTTCTGCAGTAAAGCTTTAATACATCTCCAGAGATAGATGAACAGCTTCAAGACAGGAGACCCAGAGAGCAGAAAATCCCTCCCTTATATAGGTTGCAAAGTATGGTTAGAAATACGGATGGAGACGTGAATCACCAGAATTGTCTGCCCACCATCAGCCTGATGACGCCATTGGAGAGGCAGGGCTCAGGTAATGGAAAGATACCCTGACGCCTGAGCGTACTCACCGTGAGCAATGGTGACAATGGTGTTGTCAGCGCCATCTTGTATTGGTGACCGTGAGGGCGGCTCCTCACAGTGGTAGAAGTAATTACAGGGTTTCTCTGATCCTGATTTGAATTTGGTACCTGATATCTGTCTAAATAAGTGTCCATTTTATCCAGATTTTCAAGTTTTGTTGAGTACAGCCTTGAATAGTAGGATCTGATGATATTTAAAATTTACTAAATTTCTGGTGTTATTTCTCCCTTTTCATTTCTGATTTTGCTAAATTGGATACTGTTCTTGTGTTCTGTATTTAGTCTGTCTAATGGTTTATCTATCTTGTTGATTTTCTCAAAGAACAAGCTCCCAGTTTGTTTGATTATTTTTGTATTGTTCCTTTGTTTCCACTTGGTTGATTTTAGCACTGAGTTTGATTATTTCCTGACTTCAACTCCTTTTGGGTGAATTTGCTTCCTTTTGTTAAATAGTGTTAAGGTGTGATGTCAACCTACTCCTATATCCTCTCTCCGGTTTCTTTTAGAGGCATTCAGAGAGAGCTATGAGTGTCCCTCTTAGGGCTATTTTCATTGTGTTCCATAACTTGCAGTATGTTGTAGCAACATTTTCATTAAACTCTGAAAAGTCTTTAATTTAGTTCTATATTTCTTCCTTGACTGTTTTGTCACTGACTAGATTGTTGTACACATTCCACGTGTATGTGGGTTTTCAATTATTTATATTATTGTTGAAGTTAGTCTGTGGTGATCTGATAGGAAGCAGGAAATTATTTCAATAATTTTATATCTGTTGAGGCATGTTGTGTGACTGAGTGTATGGTCAATTTTGGAGAAGGCATCGTGAAGTCCTGAGAAGAAGGGACATTCGTTTGTTTTAGGATAAAATGTTCTATAGATATCAACTAAACGTATTTGCTTCATAAATTCTACAAGTTTCACCGTGTATCTTTTTAGTTTTAGTTTCCAGGATCTGTCCATTAATGAGGGAGGGGTGTTGAAGTCTTCCAATATTATTGTGTGTGGTACAATGTGAGTTTTGAGCTTTACTAAAGTTTCTTTTATGAATGTGGATGTCATTGCATTTGGAGTATAAATGTTTAGATTTGGGAGTCCATCTTGGTAAATATTAACTTTAATGAATATGACGTTTCCCGCCTTGCCTATTTTAATAACTTTTGGTTGAAAGTCAATTTTATTTGATATTAGAATGGCTGCTCCACCTTATTTCTTCGGATCATTTGCTTGGAAAGTTCTTTTCCAGCCTTTTAGTCTGAGATAATGTCTGACTTTGTCCTTGGTGTTTGTTTTTGGTATGCTGAATATTGCTTACACATCCATTTTTTTTATTCTATGCCTTTTTACTGGTGAACTGAGTCCACTGATATTAAGAGATACTAAGGAAAAATTCTTGTTGCTTCCTGTTATTTTTGTTATTAGAGTTGGAATTTTGTTCATGTAGCTATCTTCTTTTAGGTTTCCTTCAACTTTAATTTCTTCTTTTTTCTTGAGTGTAATTTCCCTCTTTATATTGAAATTGTCCCTTTATTATCGTTTGATGTGCTGGATGCATTGGAAGATATTGTGTAAATATTGTTTTGTCACAGAATACCTTGTTTTCCCAAGCTATGTTAAAAGAGTTTTGCTTCATATAGTAGTCTTGGCTGGCATTTCTGCTCTCTTACATTCTGAATGACATCTGCCCTAGATTTTCTCCTTTCATAGTCTCAGGGGAGAAGTTATGTGTAATCCTGATAGATCTTGCTTTATATATTACTTGACCATTTTCCCTTACTGCTTTTAATATTCTTTCTTTGTTTTGTGCATTTGGTGTTTTGACTATTATATGATGGCAGAAATTATTTTTTTTTTCCGGTCCAAATAATTTGGCGTTCTGTAGTCTCCTTGTTTATTTATGAGCATATCTTTCTTTAAGTTAGGGAATTTTTTTCTATAATATTGGTAAAAATATTCAATAGCCCTATAATTTGGAAACCTTACTTCTCATCTATACCTATGCCGGATTTCATGTACGTAATTATGTCATTTCTAAAAGCTGTTTCAAAAATTCACCTGGGCAGTATTTCCTGAGAAATTCAAATCATTAATACTTTATCCCCTTTTACTAATATAGCATATTATGTTTCCATTTTTTTTTGTCTATATAGTACAGAGCCCATCATTTGACAAAGATGAGAATATATCACCTCAGGTAGAAACAGACGAAGATACGGTGTAATATTTTCATTTTTTCCCATTTTGATAGAGTACTTCAACAGTAGTGTTTGTGAAAACTTAACTGGAGAAGTAGATTCAGGAAAAAGAGCAATTCAGGGTCAGATGCTCTTATATGTGTAGTTCAAGACCAGATTGTGGTCCTTTAGACCTTGTGATCACAAAAATATAGCAACTAGTACAATACAACCACCTGCATGAGATGTTCCCAGATATACACACAAAGAAAAGGAGAACCATTATAAAAATAAGAGAAGGACCATTTACGAAGAAGAAGGATCTCAGCAATGGTAGTACAGTTATGAAGAAGTGCTGTGAGGTGTAAATGTATGAATTGTTTAAAGTAAATATTATAAGTTTTTTTTTGGAATTCTACCATGTATTGTATATGGATATGACATTTGATTCAAACCAAATATTATATATTTATTAAAAATAATTAAAATAAGTTTCTGTGTAAAGTTTTGTGTGTGGTAGAAAAAATGTTCTATGGTGAGACTCCAACTTAAAGTGTATCTCGCAGGAAGGTAAATCCCCTAGACGTTCCCCAAGCTTGTTTTCCCTGATCTCTGAAAATACAGCTAGGAAGAAGCTCTTTGTTCTCTATAGCCAGCAAAAAGGCTTTTTGTTTCTATACTTTTCAACCAGAGATGCCTGCCTTCCTGTGCCAAGGACAAGGTGATAAAAATTTAGAAAGGACTCACGCCCCACTCCTGCCTTGTAAATTTCAACAAGAACACCAGGAAGAGAGGAACTCCCCTACAAACATTTCCCAACTCCTCCCAACTCTCCTCCCAACTCCTCCCAATTCCTCAGCTAGCTGTTAAAAGCCCCTTACTGTCACAGCTCGGTGTCAAACTCCCCTGCCCTGCTAGGCAGAGTGACTTTGTCCTCAGCCAGCTAATAGTAAAACCTCTTGCAGTTTGCGTCAGTTGTGGTTTTCTCTTGGGTCATTGGGGTGCTGGCCAGCTCATTCCAGGACTTGAGAGGAGGCCCAGCTTCTGAGGTCTTACATTTGGGGGCTTCTCCACCATGATTTGTGGCCTACCCCAATTCTCAGAGACCCTGCTTGGAGGTAGGATTCTATCTTTGTCTGTATCTTTGTCTCTATCTTTTTCTATAACTTTCCTCTATCTTTGTCTCCATCTTTTTGTGCCAGCTCTGTTTGAATTCACTATTCTCCGTGTGCAGTTGTAAATGCTCGTGAGAGCAACGAACTCCCTTTTTCAGATGGAAAAGGGTTACTGACAGACATGTCAGTGAGAAACCGGCTGCCACCCTTTGGGACATCCCAGGAGTTCTGAGGGAGTTCCAGGGATACCTGGAGATCTCCTATCAGTGTGCCAAGTGAGAGTGTGCTCACTCGGCTGTCTGTTTCTGTTACTGGGTGCCAAGTGAGTGTGTGATCTCTCAGCCATCTTATTGGGGCCTGGTCTTGGTTATTGTAATCTTTTTTGTGTATATATTTTTTTCCCTGTATGTGACTCTGATGATGGGACCGACTATTAACATGCCCCTTGGACTGACCCTTGATCACTCGACTGAAATTAAGACTAACACTCACATTCTCTCTGTGTATGTCTGAAATAGATTTTAGAGAACTTTCTGATCTACAGAATGGCCATCTTTGATGATAGTTGGCCACTAGAGGGCACTCTTTGTTTGGTTCTGTTTTCAGCTCTTAAAGTTGTTTTACAGAGGGGACCAGGTTCTCAGCCAGATTACGTGCCCTACATTCTCATCTAGAAAAATTTAGCACAGGATCCCCCCTCTCCCATCCTGTTTAAAGCCTTGGGTTAAAAAGAATAATCCAGGCTCCCCAGTCCTGGCCCTCTGCCACCCAGAGGTGAAAAAAAAGTTAAAACTGGCACAGGTTGAACTGCAGCCCTCGGTTTCTCCCAAGATCTATCCAGAGTTAGAAGAACCTCCAAAATGGCATAGCACCCCACCCCCATATTCCCAACTGGTCCCCTCCAAGAACTCTCAACAGGGTGCCACTAGATATTTGGGGAGGGACCAGTTGCTAAAGCCCAAGGCCAGCGAGCCCGAAGCCCAGAGTGACCAGATTCAACCATTGCACTGCCTTTATGTACTTATGACCCTCTTCCAGCAGGCCCCAGACAACTGCTGACCCTTCAGTAATGGCACTTTTCCTCCTCTGAACTCTATAACTGGAAGGCAAATCACACCTCCCTTCTTTGAAAACCCCTCTAGCCTCCTAATCTAATGGAATCTCTCATATTCTCTCTTCAGCCTACTTGGGATGACTGTCAGCAGCTACAGATTCTTTCACCACAGAGGAGAAGGAGAGGATTCTGAGAGGAAAGAAAGAGCATGCTGGGGGCCAATTGACTACCCATAAAACTTCTAAATGAAATGGATGCAGCCTTCCCTCTGACATGTCCTGACAGGACTGACCATATGGAGCAATTTACAATTTTCTGCTGGGCTCTGATAATAGGACTGAAAGGAGCTGGCAGGTGCCCCACCAATTTGGCCAAGGTAAGAGAGATCCTACAAGAGAAAAAGGAGCCCCCAGCAGTGTTTTTAGAGTACCTCTGAAAGGTATAGAGGTGTTACACTACCTTTGACCCTACTTCGGCGTGCCAGCAGGTGACAGGTGTCATGGCTTCCATTGGGCAGTATCCTTCTTACATTAGGAAAAGGTTACAGCGTCTAGAGAGTCCGAAAATATTATCTTTACAACATCTGTTTAAGGAGTCAGAGAAAGTGTACCATAAGAGAGAGAGTGACAAGCCAGCAACAGGGTATATTGTGCTCTGAGTCTGCAGACACGCTTAACGTCCCCAAAAGACCCTCAATAGGATCATAAGACCTCTGGTGAATGGAACACAACCTCTGCTCCAATCCAATCTCACAGGATCTGAGACTGCATTAATTAGGGAAGCAGAAAAACTGGCCTGACAATGGTCACAAGTCCCTCTGGTCTGTGCCAGCACCTGGGCAACTTGTTGGACGGAGTCTGAGGACAGCCCCAAGGTCCTCACAGAAACGTCCACGAGATCTTAAGACCTTTGTGAATGGAAAACCACTTCTGCTCCAATCCTATCATGCAGGACCTGAGACTGCATTTATTAGGGAAGCAGATAAACCGGCCTGACCAGGGTCACAAGTCCCTTCCAATCCATTACAGCACCGGGCACCATGGGGGCAGAGTCTGTGGACACCCCAAAGGTCCCCACAGGACTCTCCATGGGATCTTAGTACCTCTAGTGAGTGGATTACAACATCTGCCAGGAGAAAGGTTCGAACACCAGATATCTGGGACCCTTCTCTGCAAGAGGAGATCTTGCCTGCAGAGAGTACTCTGAACACTGAAACTCAGGAGAAAACTAGTCTCCGAGGTCTGCTGATAGAGGCTAACATAATCACCTGACCATTGTTATGGCAACTATTAGAAAACAAAGCATTTAATTGGAGGCTTTGTTACATTTTCAGAAGATTGGTCAATCATCACGTGAGGTACCCCATCACTGGAGCAATAGAGAACTATTGATCCTTAGGCAAAAAGAGAGATTCCGCCATTGTATTGGCTTCTTGAAAACTCAAACTCATCCTTGTTGACACACCTATCCTCCAATGAAGCCACACCTTCTCGTATTCCTTCTAATCTTTAAACTCACTGCCACTTCCTGGTAATGAAATATTCATATATATGTGTCTATAGGGGATTTATTATTCAAACCACCACTTTTCCCATGGCTCGATCAGCTATTTTTTTTAAATATAACCTAAAGGGCTCCTATTTATTAAGGACTACTTATGAGCTTAGCCACAGTGATGGGCCCTCCCACATCAATCATTAGACTAGAAAATAACCCATAGACTTACCTAATGACTAAGTGATTGGAGACAGATGTTCAATTGTTCTCTCTTCTCAGGTAACTCTAGATTGTCAAGATTGGGAAAAAAATAATGTTCCATCACAGTAATGTTTAACTTACTCCATAACCTACACAAACATTACTCAACACCATCTATTGCATTCTGCCCCTGCATAGACACTTTCCATGTATGGCAAAGTGAAGGGTGACTACCTCCATCAGCAAGGATACTCAATAATATGTGCCATGAACTGAATATTTCCTATAGCCTCACAACCCCCAAATTCTACTGTGTGTTACACTTATTGGGGGACTTGCTAATCTGTCCAATATCCTGCCACCAAAGCTATGACAAAAAAAAAATTCTCATCAGGAAATCCAATGAATTTTACCTGATTTCTTTCTCCTGAGGCAACTGAGAGTTATCCCTTAATGCTTATATTAGTGTCTGATTCATCTGTAATAAACCCACTACTATTAACAGCTACATCACAGGAGGTATGACAAATACCATCTCCCATGAGTTGGCCAAGCCTTTTCAGCAGCTTTTTTGAAGTATCCTTTCTATACTAAAAAATCCATTGATTCCTTTATTTTTAAGTGTGTACTTTAATGATTTTAACACATTTTCACCTCCGTTCCATTTTCCCATCATTTTCTGCTACTTCATATGATATTGCAATCTATTAAAATATAGTAGTGAATACAGTGAAAGGACCAGTGTGTGAAGCAGCAAATTTCTTTATTTCTCAGACAACAGATACACTGCCAGAATCTTCCAGGTACAACTGCTTGGTAACTTTGTGTCTAATGTTAGCATGATTCTTCCAGAAAAAAGCTTAAAGAATTAAACCATGGTTACTCTGGACCAGACAAGTCAGTATCACTAGTGAAAAACATTCATGTAAATCATTTTCATTACTGTTACAATGTGCCTTAGCAGCAAGGAAAACAGGTCCATGGTCACAAGAGTATGAAAGAGGCATCAAGGAGCACAGTTGTCCAACTTATTAGCAGCCAGTAAGCAACAACACAGGAAGTGACCAAAGACAATAAATACCTTCCAAGACATGTTCCCAATGACCATGTTCCTTTACAAGTGCCTCACCCCTTCCATGCACACCCATCAATCAATTAACTCATTGATTAAAGCCCTCAGTGTCCAATCACTTTTCAGATTGTGTATATTGTTCTACCTTTGAACATTGTACTTCGGAACAAAATCTTCATCAAAGACCCACGACTGACATTGCAAACCCATTTCACCACAGAATTCTTTATGTTACAAAATGTGATGGAATGTATCTGTCTCTTTAAGGGTATCTCTGTCTAGAAGTTACAAAAGCAGAACGTCCAGGCCAACAGAATCATCAACTCCATGAGCTTTTTTTTTTTTTTTTAATATGAGTTCAAGAAGAAGGAAAATGCAATGCAAGTTAAGGGTCTTGATCCCCTATCCATCCAGCTTAAAGCCATAGGGTGGACCCAGAAGTTTAGGTCAAAAGTGTAAATTTCACCTATACTACAAACAACTGTGATGATTTCTAGCCATCTCCAGTTTCAGTATGGTATTTAGTCCCACCATCTACATCAAGGCATATTGCCTAATGTGAAATAATGCCAGCCGTTTATTGCAAAAACCACTATGTGTTGACTTGGATGTAAAAGGAGACATCTATAATATAGACACACTTGTACACACACACATACTCACAGAAAGAGGCAAGAAGTAGAGGAGCTGAGTCTTAGGATCATGTGAATCATGAAGGATTTGTTTTACATTACCTACAAGAAGGATCCAGCTCTGTATGCTTATCAGCTCCTGGATGACTACAAGGAAGGTAACCTCCACATGATTCCAGACACTCCTCCGGCTGAGGAGAGATCAGGAGATGACAGTGATGTGTTGATAGGTAACTGGATGCAGTACACCAGAAAAGATGGTTCCAAAAAGTTCGGAAAGGTTGTTTACCAATTTCTAGCCAATCCTTCCATGTACTTTATCAAGTTTCATGGTGACATCCATATCTATGTCTATACTATGGTGCCAAAGATTCTTGAAGTTGAAAAATCATAAAGTACAGAAACGTAAACATATAGGACTGGAAGAAAAAAAAAGTTTTTTTTTTTTTACTGTGTTAGCTACATAAGGGTCTTTGACAATCCCAGTATCTTTGCCAATAAAATGTGTTTTGTTCTAAAAATGTAAATGTGTGACATGACATGCTGTAAGTGAACAATTTGCTGGAAGAGATGGCCTACAGTGGAAGGAACATCAAATGAAGATGAAAGTTTCATTTCAGGCGGTGAACAGTACATACACCTAAAATCATACATGCTAAAAGGAACAGCTTCTCTGGTCTGCATGCAGAATAAGGAATTGGAGATGGAACTTGGAGGAGCAGGGATGGCAGAAAAAGATGGATGTTTAGGAAGTAGGGGAGAAGGACAGGACATAGTTAGAACCTCTGATGTGAAGACTGAAGGAGAAACAAAAATTTGGGGAAAGTGGGAGATTTAAAAGAAATGTGGCCTTGTTGCACAAGGTGAAACCCAGAAAACTGATTGAAATAGACTCAGAAATCAGAGAAAATCAGGTTTTCTTTGAATAATGACACTTAAAGAAACCTGTCTCACATTTTAAGATTTATTATCTTTACTTATGTGGGTGGGGATATGGCATGTGCTTTTGAGTACAGGTGAACACAGAGACATGCGTTGTCAGGTCCTCTGGAGCTGCCATTAAAGATGATTATTTGCCATTGGATATGAAATCAAGAAACCAAATCCATTTTTCTTGTGGTGCAAAAGTGCTTGTTACCATTGATTCATCTCTCTAATCCCACAAAGATATCTTTTTTAAGAAATCCAAAATTCACATGCATAAAACAGACCAGATTGAAGATAAGAAAGTTCTAATTGATGGTGACCATTAAAAGTAATAAGGGACACACAAGGAGTAGAGGACACTGAGAGACAAATGAATTCTAAGTTGGAGTTCTCAAAAAGTTAAGCTGGAGACACAGGAAGAAGAGAAATTTTAAGGAAATAGTCAAACTTGGGCCATATCCACATTGGCTTCTTTGTTTTCTTAACAAATAGCCAGCCTGTCATTACAGATGGGTGTGTTTGTGTGTGTGTGTGTGTGTGTGTGTGTGTGGGTGTGTGTGTTTGTGAGTGTGTGTGTGTGTCCATTTTTACACAGGCAATCTAGACTAGTGAATGTTTATATTTATGAGACTCTCTAAATCATCACAGAAACCTTGATTTTGTGTAATCAGTTCCAAAAGTAAAGTAAAACAGAAAATGAATATGCTGTGAGATAATTTTGGGTTGGAATGGATCCTGAGTTCCTTCCGTGAGCACTCTTTCCCTGTGATGAATCCTGTGATCTTTTGCAGGTCTCCAATGAGATCCTCAGATAACCATAAAAAGCCCCACAGTGGCCTGTTCCACCTAGCTCTCCTCTAAACACATGACCCCCTACATACCTATGTATAACTTCAGCCTGTCTATAGCCTGGAAATTCTAGTCTTTTACTTATATGTGACCTCATTCTCAGAAAACACTGAAGGTGTAACCAATGCATATATGCTGACCTCTTTTCTACGCCAGTTGTCATGGGTTTCAAATGTTATGAGTTTGCCCACTTTGTGGGTCACTTCCTGAGGAGCCCATGTACTTCATGGATGTCTGCCTGGGTTCCATCTATACTCTGAGAGGTTTTTTTTTTTTTTTTTTCTTTTTTGAGGCAAGAATGCCATGGACTCAGTCATTACAATTTTCCTCTCTAGAATAAGTTTGTATGCTTCAACATTTGATAATAATCTCTATTGTTGATTAATTTTAATATCTGGGAGAGTTTCTGCAGTAACTGATTCTCTTAGGGATTAGTTGCTGTGAAAAGACACCATGTCAAAGGCCACTCATAAGAGACAACATTTCATTAGGGCTTTTCTACGTTTCATTACACGTTCAGAGATTTACTCCACAATCATCAAGGCAGAAAATATGGCTGTGTCTATGCAGACATGGTGGTGGAGAGGAAGTTTAGAATTATGCACCTTCATCCAAATGCTTCCAGGAAAAACTATGTATTCTGTATGCAGGGAGGGTCTCTTCCACACTGGTAGAGCTTTAAAGCCCCAAAATGATATGCTTCCTCCAACAAGGCCAGACCTATTCCTACAAGGCCACACCTCCTCATAGACATAATACATTTAGAATGCCACACTGGTTTCATAGCAATTGACAAGATCTAGCTTCTTCAAAGAGGAGGAGCCTCAGTTGAGAAGATGCCTCCACAAGATCCAGCTGTTAGGAAATTTCATAATTGGTGGGAGAGCACCCACTCCATTGTGGGTGTTGACATCCTTGTATTAGTAGTCCTGGGTTCTTTAAGAAAGCAAGCTAAGCAAGAATAGAGGAGCAAGACAATAAGCATCACCACACCATAACCTCTGAATAAGCTCCTGGCTCCAGGATCCTTTGTTGTTTCAGTTTCTGTCCCAATTTCTTTGATAATTAACAACAATGTGGAAGTATAAGCTGAATAAAACCTTTGCTATGGAATTTGCTCTTTGGACATGGTGGATCCTTACAACAATAAACATAGTAAGACTTTCATCGGAAAAATGTCTAACAGTGCCAATGCCACTTATCTTAAAACCACAAATAATAGTGTGTAGACATTTTATTTTTATTTAAAGGTAAGATATACTCGTGTACCTACCTGAGATGTAAATGTTCTAGTTTGCTTCTTTCTCACTATGTAGAATACTACAATCAAAAATAACTTGGAAATAGAAGGGTTATAGTCTATCACCGAGGAAGAATAAACAGGAAGTTGTATCAGTAACAGCAAAAAACTGCTTATTGGCTTGCCACTGTCTTAGTCACTCTTTTATTGATGTGAAGAGATACCATGGATAAGGCAACTATTAGAAAACAAAACATTTAACTAGAGGCTTGCTTACATATTCAGAAGTTTGGTCATTCACCAAGGGAGGGATCCCATCACTGGAGCAATAGAGAACTATTGATCCTTAAGCAAAGAGAGAGATTGTGCCATTGCTTTGGCTTCTTGAAAACTCAAACCCATCCTTGTTGACACACCCACATCCTCCAATGAAGCCTCACCTTCTCTTATTCCTTCTAATCTTTAAACTCACTGCCACTTCCCAGTGACTAAGTATTCATATATATGTGTCTATAGAGAACTTTCTTATTCAAACTACCAATTTTCTATGGCTTGATCAGCTTTTATTATTTTAGTACAGTCTAAAAGGCTCCCAATTAAAATGACTACTGTTGAGCTTAGCCACAGTGGTGGGCCCTCCCACATCAATCATTACCCAAGAAAATATCCTATAGACTTACCTAATAACCAAGTGAATAGAGACAGATCTTCAATTGCTCTCTCTGATCAGGTATCCGTTGATTGTCAAGATTGGGAAAAAATAAAGTCCCATTACAGGAATATTTTACTGACTCAACAACCTACCCAAACATTACTGAACAGCATTTCCTCCTCTCTGCCCCTTCATAGACCCACTTCCATGCATGGCATAAGTGAAGGATAACTTCTTTCATCAGCATGGATACTCAATAATAGGTGAAATGATGTGAATATGTCTTATAGCCACACAACCCCCCACATTCTACTGTGTGTTACACTTACTGGGGTATAACCCAATCTGTCCAATTTCCTGCCAACTCAGCTATGAGAAAAAAAAATCTCCTCATCAATAGATCCAATGAATTTTACCTGATTTCTTTCTCCTGGGGCAACTCATTGTTATCCCTTCATGCATATATTGGTGTCTTATTCATCTGTAATAAAACCACTACTATTAATAGATACATCACAGGAGATATGACAGATACCAACTCCCATGAGCAGCTGCACAGTTGGCCAAGCCTTTTCAGTGCTTTTTTGAAGTTTCCTTTGTATACTAAAAAATCAATTGATTTCTTTAAGTGTATAATTTAATGATTCTAACACATTTTCACCTCCATTCCATTTTCCCCTCATTTTCTGCTTCTTCATATGATATTGCAATCTATTAAAATACAGTACTGAAGGCAGAGGGAGGATCAGTGTGGGAAGCTGCAAAGTTCTTTATTTCTAAAACAACAGATACACTGTCTAAATATTCCAGGTACAACTTTTTGGTAACTTTGGGTCTACTGTTAGCATGAAATTTCTAGAAAAAAAAAACTTAAAGAATTAAGCCATGGTTCCTCTGGACCAGAGAGTTCAGTATCACTAATGAGTCATATTCATGTCAATCATTTTCATCACTGTTACAAGATGCCTAGCAACAAGGAAAACAGGTCCATGGTCACAAGAGTATGAAAGGGGCATGAATGAGCACAATTGTCCAACTTATTGGCAGCCAGTAAACATCAACACAGGAAGCGACCAAATACAATAAACACCTTCCAAGACATGTTCCCAATGACCATGTTCCTTTACAAGTTTCTCACCCCTTCCATGCACACCCATCAATCAACGCATAGATTAAAGCCCTCAGTGTCCAATCACTTTTCAGATTGAGTATATTGTTCTACCTATGAACATTGTACTTCGGACCAAAACCTTCATCAAAGACCCAGGACAGACATTTCAAACCCATTTCACCACAGCATTCTTTATGCTACACAAAGTGATAGGATCTATCTGTCTCTTTAAGGGTATCTCTCAAGCAGTTCCAAAAGGAAAATGTTCAGTTAAACAGCATCAGCACCTCCAGGAGCTTTTATAAATGTGAGTTCAAGAAGAGCGAAATTGCAATGCAATTTAAGGGTCTTTGTCCCCCATCTCTGCATCTTAAAACCATAGGGTGAACACAGAAATGTAGGTCAAAAGTGTAAATTGCACCTATACTACAACTAATTGGGATGATTTCTAGCCATCTCTAGGTTCTGTCTGTTATGGAGTCCACCAAGTCTGCCTCAAGGCATATTGCCTAGTGTGAAATAGTGCCAGAAGTTGATTGCAAACAACACTATGTGTTGACTTACATGTAAAATGAGACATGTATAATATAGACATATTTGTACATACACACATACTCACAGAAAGAGGCAAGCAGTAGAGGAGCTTTGTCTTAGGAACTCTCACGGAAGAGATGGTAGAAATCTTGTAAGGCAGAGAGGTCACTGAGACACTGTATGTCTCTACTGCACAAAATCAGGCCAGTCTGCCTTGCATCCCTAAGTGGTATGGTATCACCATCCATCATCCCCATCTGAGAATATATGGACTATTGATGAAGGATAGAGAATCAGTTTTCATCAAAGGTAAGGCTTTTGTATGTGATAGGTTTGTCATGCTCTACTAGTAGCCCCATGTCCAAGAGTTTATGGGCAACACAATTGATTTGAATTGGGTTGTATCAAAGGGGAGAAAAGTAGACTTGAACTTGGGAGGAGGATTAAGGTGGGAATGGGTCTGGTTTTAGTCTGGGAGGAGTTATCAAGAGAATTGGAAAGTGAATTCCATCAAAAAAATTGTATGAAGTTCTCAAGGAATTAATTAATGTAGTTCTTAATATACAATGTCTGTACTGAACATATACAGACCACTTATATTTCAATCTCCTAAATAGCAACTCATTTTATAGCACTTACATTACATTAAGTGCAAAAGTAATCCAGAGATTATTTAAAATAAAGAAGGATCAGGGGATATGGCCCAGAGACAATGCCAGGAGTGTGTTCAAACATTCACCTACAACACCAGTGCTTAAGATTTTGGGAGGGGCAGAGACAGGAAGATGATTGTGGCTTCCTGAAAGCCAGGCTCACTACCAGCTCAGCAAGAAACCCAGTCACAAGGGGATAAGTTATGGAGGAAAACAGTAGATCACACTATACCCTTCCCTAGCCTCTGAACTTACCTGTACAGTTCTCTATGCAGACTCACATAAATATGATTAAAATATGCAAGAGGTTATTTTGCATAGCTTATGTTCAAAAGCAGTGTTGTTTTAGACTAGAAACCTGAGGACTTTATATCATTATAGTTCCTGGAGCAAACTCCCAAGATATAGATGATGGGTATATCTTCTTACTGTGCAAAGGAAACCTCAGTTAAGTGTGTGTGTCAGTGACTCCAAACAGCTTTCCTCCTCTATGTTCCTTTATATAGCATAGAATGATCTGTAAATAATGAAAATATGAAAACAAAGCTTTTTTGAGATTTTAGGCTTGTGTTAAAATCATATGTATAACATTGTATTAAATGGAAGTGAAATCTTCAGCTCTCAGGAACAATACAGTCAATGCTGTAGGCTTCTGTTTTGTCCCATTGTGAACAAAATTAATTGCACATCAACAGGTCCCACACTTTTAACTAAATCAGGGAGAAGGGCTATGTTTCCGTACAAATAAGTAATGTCAATGATTATTCAAGTAGAAATCTGGCAGGGTTAGGATGCCTTTGGCTTATGTGATAGTGATGACTGATTAGTCTCTTGTTATTCAAATAACCCTTACCTCTGAGAAAAGACAAGTAATGATATAAGATATACTACAAAGTGACATGGACACTTACTAGATTTCATTTTCCTTTACATACTTTAGTTGTTTGAAAAATTGTGGCCCACAGAAGCTCAAATATTAAAAGGTGTTAGTTTTCCAGGTGGTGAGATGTTAAGAAAGAATTAGGATTTGTATTTTTATTAAAGGAGATTTGTCACTATTCTTTGAAATATCAAAAATCCATCAGGCTCTCTCTCTCTCATTCTTACTCTCTCTCATTCTCTCTCTGTCTCTGTCTCTTTGTCTCTGTCTCTGTCTCTATCTCTGTCTCTCTCTCTCTCTCTCTCTCTTTCATTCTCTGTCTTTCTCTGTCTATGTTTGTTGTCTGTAGTATTGCTTGTGAGCTCTCAGCTACTGCTCTACACATGTGTGCCTGAGTGTTGCCATGGTGTTTACCATCATGTCCTGGAGTCGCCTTCTGAAACTTTAAGACCACAATTAAATATTTCATCTTATAATTTGGTGTGGTCATGATGTCTCACATCATTAGAACAGTAACCAAGACATCCATATTCCAGATAATTTTTTCAATCGTTCTGTATTTATTTCATTAAAGTTACCTTTTGTCCATTGAAAAGTTTTAAGAATACTATTAAAGATACTGAACAAATAGTGCCAGTAGGAGTGGCACTGTTAGGAGGTGTGGCCTTGTTGAAGTATGTGTGACCCTGTTGGAGTAGATGTGGCCTTGTTGGAGGAAATGTAATACTGTGCTTGTGGACTTTGAGGTCGGCTATGCTTAAGCTGTCCCCAGTGTGACACACAGTCTCTATCTTCTACCTGTGTATCAAGATGTAAAACTCTCAGCTCCTTCTCTAGCATTGTGTCTGTCTGAATGCTTCCATATTTCCAGTCATGATAATAATGGAGTAAACCTCTGAAAACAAGTTACAAAGTGTTCAAGAGTTACTGTGATCCTGTAGACTCTTCATGGCAAAAAAACCCAAACTAACACAAACACAAACATTCAAAAACACATTTGATATTTTGACTATTCTTGGCATAGGGAGTGGCACTACTGGGAGCTAATAACCTTGTTGAAGTAAGTTTGGCCTTGTTGAAAGAAATTTATCTTTGTGAACATGGACTTTAATGCCCTCTGCCTAGGTTCCTGAAAGCTAATCATTTCCTAGAACCCTTCAGATGAAGATGTAGAACTGTCAGCTCCAAATGCACATGCCTGCCAGGATCCTGCCATATTCCTACCTTGATGATAATGGACTGAATTTCTGAACCTGTAAGCCAGGGTTAATTGAAAAGTGTCTCTGCTGATAGTTGGTTGCTATTCCAGAAAGACCAAAAGTTATGACGTACCATCCAGAGTCTGAGAATACATTGGTTTAGCTTCTAGCATTTGACAGAAAACAGGATTAACAAGACAATGAGAATATAAAATTTCCTATTTCATAGAGACACATGGGTTATAGATCTGCGGAACTCAAGGTTTCATGGGTGGTATGGTAGGGTGAATAGTGTCTGTATATGAGTGCAGTGTCTGTTCCCAAGTCTGATGTCACACATACACATATGTTCAGTAATGAGTAGAATATCTTCAACACTTGCTCTCTTAGAGTGAAACCCTCTCACCATTTTGACTAGTTTGACTGTCCAATACACTATTGGGATATCTACCTGTCTCCACCCAACAGTGTTGCAGATATGAATAGACATGCCTGGAATTTTACAGAGGTGCTGAGAATACATGAACTCCACTGAGCCATCTTCCCAGCCCCCAGCAGGGTATTGTTTATTGAAATCAATGATCATATCAGTAGAGAAATGAAAACCAACATGACCCTGATATTTTACCTTACCTCCACCTTACACCAACTAAATGAATTTTAAATATAAATTTAATTTATGTCCAAATGAATCCAGATTACATTCTAATGAAAGATAAATTTGGAGTGTATCCAGATGAAAGCTATGTTAGTATATTTTTTGGCCTTTTATATTGAGAATAACCTATATTTTCGGTACACTAGGAGAGCAAATGCATGTAAATGAGTTCAACCAAAGAAAATCTTTGTTCCAGTGAATTTCTTTGTAAAATAAAGTTGAAAATCATGACATTTCAGTTATATATATATAATTTTTTTGAGTATGTTATTATGGGTTCATGTGAGTTTTCTTGGATTCCGATTGCAGAATTAGAGTATAGGGGACCTGATTATGTGGCACTATTATTTTTTATTAATTAGTTCATTCATTGTCCACCTTCCTACTGTTCCACATCCCATATCTACTGCCCATTCCCTGTCTCCAAGGGAAAGTCCCCATCCTACCGGATCTCTAAACACCTTGATGTCTCTAGTTTGTTGAGAATTTGGTGCATCATTTCTGATTGAATAGAGATCAAGCAGATTTTTTTCTGTGTATGTTTTAGAGACCTTCTGATAGTTCATATATGCTGCCTGTTTGGTTGTCTAGCATTTGGGAGAATTCTAGGTCCATAGCATTTGAGACAACTGGTCCTGTCAGCCTCCTTCAGTCTTTCTCAAATTAAACCAATGGTTCTGTTGATTCTCTCCATTGGTTGTTTGCATACATCTGCATCTGACTGTTTCACCTGCTCATTATTTCTTCATAAGTACAGTCATCCTAGCATTCATATTAAAAGTATCTGAATTCAGAAACATACAGAGGCTGTGTACTGCAAGCAGGTCTTCTGCAAAAGCAATATATAATATAAGTACTAAAATTGATATCAGTGCTCTTCAATATTCTATTCTATGTGATGAAATCTCTCTCTCTCTTTCTCTCTCTCTCTCTCAATATATATATTCCTCTAACTCTTAGTATGAATAAAAATTCTCTTATATTCTCTCCTATAATGGAGATGATATTGGCATGTCATCTGCAACATTCATTCACTTTCCTACACAGTTTGTGCTTTCTCTTAGCAATCAACTAATATCTAAATCACACATGCACTCAGATTACAAAGTAAGGTATCTGAGCTCATACAAACTGTTATTCTGAGTCAGAGTAGGGGGAGGACAATTCCAAACTGTAGTTACGTCCAAGAGCATGGACTTTAACAACTTGTGAATCAGTAGAAGAGACAATGTATAGATGCGTTTGTTTCTTTTGGTTTGGTTTGGTTTAGCTTATTGTGGTTACCCACAATCATTATAAGAAATACAGAGAAACACAAATTAATGCCTGTATCTTGAACTGAATGCAAACAGGGGCCTTAGAACCAACATTATATCTCTGTTACAATATACAATATATATTTTTAGAGATTTTTTTTATTTATTAGCTATTATACCCACTGCAACAAGTTTAAGAAATATTCCTAGTGACCCAAATAGCAGCTTTATGATTCAGATGCAGATATTTTCACCCAATCAATGGATTGAAGCATCTGACCCCTGTTGTTGAATTAATGAGGTCAAAGATATTAAAGAAGAGGGCATCCCTGTGGTAGGATCCCTGTCTCAATTAAAGTGTTCCCCCAAGATGTCTGAAATTGTGGCCCAACAAAGAGACAGAATGCACCTGCTGATATGAGGCCTCCAACACACATACAGGAGAGGATTGCTGGGAGGAGAACTCTACAATTCCACTCTCCCCACTGGAGGGCATTTCATCTAATGTTTTTTTTTTTATTTTTTTAATTCCTGAGAGTCTCTCACATCCCAGGTCTCTGGTTTACTCTAGAGCGTTTTCTCATTTCCTCCTTCACAAAGTTGCCTGTTTCCATTCTTTTCGCTGGTCTTCATCAATTCAGTCCTGTTTCCCACAACCACAGTACCTGATAAAATTCCTCTATTCTCCTTCTTGTCCCATTTCCCACCCAGGTCTCTCCCTTCCCCTATCTGTATTGATTTTTTAACCTTCTTATCATTTCTAATTATGTTTATGACTAATAAAATAATTGAAGTTTATTTTTTGATTCATTATCTTATTAGTTTCCAAAGGGATGATATACAAATACCAAAGGTACATTGGTTTAATTTTATTTCATTTCATTTGATTTTTGAGATAGGCAGTTAGTATGTTTTGTATTCTCCAGGAAGGTCTAGAGTGTTGAGGTTCAGCATTCCATGCTAGTACCATTACAGGTATGTAAAAACTTACCTGGCTTTAATTGCTTATAATAAAATAGTCCCAAAAAATCTATAAACACTATAAAATAAACACTTTCCAGTCTGAGAGATGAAAATATTTCCTGTTCATTTACAAACCTCATTGATAGAAAGTATATTTGTTTCTTGAAACAAACTAAACTGCTAACTGAGTGCCATGATTAGCCCCCTCTCTGGTTTCCAGGCTCTGCCGCTTCTCTCTGTTCCCATTATTATTGATGCTCTCGAACAGGGGAATGCCAGGCCTACGACAGGAGAGTGAGTGGGTAAGGGGAAGGGTTGGGGGAACATACAGGGGAATTTTGGGATAGCATTTGAAATCTAAATGAAGAAAACATCTAATTGAAAAAAAAAACTTAAGTGTATTCACATATGTACACAGGGACATGTGGCACATATGTACATAATTTAAAATTATCATTTCTTTTCAATACTCTGTTTTTCATTTATTTTATTATTATTAATATATATGGCAATTCTGAAACTTACTTTGTAGACTAGAATGTCCTCAAACTGAGATTTGCCTACCTCTGCCTTCCAAAAACTGAGATAAAAGGTGTGTGCCACCACCACCTGGCTTCCGAAATATTTTTTACTTAGTGGGAGATGTCCATTATTTTTTTCCTGTTAGGATATATCAAAATCATCAAGATGTCATATTTCCTTAATCAATTTATGAGATTAAATCAATCCCTGTAAAAATATTTCAGGTACTTTTGGAGACAGGTAAGTTTACAAGAAACATCATTTAAAAAATATTTTATTTCTGGAGCCAAAACCTTGAGTAGACCTTGCATGCAAACTCTGTAGCTAGCCTTATAACACCCGGAGGCAACTCCACTGCCAGGCATCTAACATTCATAGGATCCGATGATCAGACAAGAGGAAGACACAAAATCTTTCCCCAACACCTTGAGTAGAGGGTAACAGAAAGACACAGGCATGCAGGAACTCCACCAGACCAGTGGTATGGATTGCATCCATTCTGTCTGGGACAGGGCCCTGAGCAGTCCTTGGATGCAAACTCAGCAGCCAGCCCCATAACACCCAGAGGAAGCTCCACTACCTGAAGATCTAACATGGCCAGGGTCAGAGGATCCCAGGAACCTAGGAGCTTAGTCACACCAGGATCTCAAGGTTCCAAAAGCAGCTTGACTCCCAGGATGTCAGACCCACCCAGCATCTCATAATCACAATATACCGTAATAACAGGATCACAGAGACAGCTAGACTTTGAAGAGTTATGACACAACCAATATCACAGGAAGGACAGTCTGATGTAGACAGGGCATGTAGCACTTGAGATATCCAGATAGTGAGAGGCAAGGATAAGTTAATAAGCAGGAGAAACCAAAATTATTTGGAATAATCAGAACCCAACACTTGCACCATATCAAGTGGATACCCCAACACACCCTAAAAGTAAGACATGGATCTAAAGTCACTTCTCATAGTGATGATGAAGGACTTTAAGAAGGACATTAGTAACTCTCTTAACGAAATGCAGGAGAACACAGATAAACATGTAGAAGTCCTTAAAGAGGAAACACAAAAATCTGTTAAATAGATTCAGGAAAACACAATCAAACAGGTGAAGGAGCAGAACAAAACCATCCATGATCTAAAAATGGAAATAGAAACAATTGACAATTCTCACTTAGGCCATGAAGCTATGGAACATTCCCATTTACTGAGATCCAGAGGAGTAGCCATTTGGAAGATTGTGTCCATAAATGTGAAGGTTGTGCTGAAACTCTTATGAAAATTGAGAACAATTTTAAATATGAAAGAAAAAAACACACAGTAAAAATTCATGTAGGCAAAATTGACAGCCTTCTATGTGTCACAAAACACACAAGCAGAGATTACAATTACAATAATTATTTTTATATCAAGGGGTCAAAACTCCTGATACAATCAATGTCCAAGAAGAGATATTTAGAGCACACACTCACCGGGGACAAACTGTCATGACTGGGACAGCATGGCAGGAAACAAAATGTTGATCTGTTTCATTGAGGGCCAGCATGGGGCCTTCTTATACTTTTGTGGAATAAACAGCCAAGAGTTAGGTCAGAAATAGCCAGCTCCCTCAATTATGCCAAAGTAACCTATTTCTGCTAGGGAACAGTCCCAAATGTTCCACAAACTTGCTAGACTGTTCCACTAGTTTGAGACACCTGATACTGTGGGAAAATTTCACACCCAATCTTAATGAAACTGAACCAGGCATGTGTAAAATACTTTTTGAAAATAGTTTCATTTCAATTCAGGAAAAAGGACAGAGAGCCCTGCTTTGTAATGGATGGAGTTAGTCTTTAGCTTCCATTGTGCACTCTAAATGAAACATAGTGTAAAAGAAGCAGTTTTCTATGTAGCAAGTAAGGAGTGAAAACAACACACTAATGGAGATAAAATGCAAAGAACCGGGATATATAGTAACAATTCCAATTGTAAGTGTGAAAAAACAAATATACATATATGTGAGTTGTGCTTGTTATTTCCCTAATGGTTTGATTTTACAGGATAAAAAACAATAGTCTG
The DNA here is from genome assembly GCF_000001635.26 of Mus musculus. Taxonomy (NCBI): domain Eukaryota; kingdom Metazoa; phylum Chordata; class Mammalia; order Rodentia; family Muridae; genus Mus; species Mus musculus. The sequence continues at coordinate 67,521,800 of NC_000087.7, forward strand.
TCCCTATTGGCCACAGTTTCATTCATCATTGTGTTAGTGGATCCAATCTAGGAATTAATCATCAGGGTTTGACAGCAAAATCCATCGGCTCAATACACCAGACATTAGCTGGAAAGTGAGGTACAAGTAGGTAATGTCCTTTGGTTTCTTCTCTCTGAGTCTGTTATATGGGCGTCCTGTCATTGTTTGTTATTGTTGTTGGTTGTTGTTTTAAAATTTGAAATATTGAATGCAAAAGCAAGTGGCAGGAGCCCAACAGGTCTTTGCATTCTTACTTTCTCCTTTCCATCACTCTCCAATTCTTCCAATCCCCAGCTTTCATTCAAGAAACAATCATCAGAAACAATTGAAAATAAGACTCCATCATCTTTACTTTGTGCTTGCATGTTGGCTGTAATCATCTTGAAAACATTAAAAATCAGGCTAAGATTCTGCCTATGTTTGATAGGGTTTCATTGCTGTGAAGAGACACCATGACTCAGGCAACTCTTATAAAGGAAAATTTAATAGAGGTTGTCTTACAGTTTTAGAGGGTCAGGTCAGTACATTATTATCATGGTGGGAAGCATGGCAACATCCAGGTAAAAGGGGCGATGTAGAAGGAAAGAAGTTTTCTATATCTTAATCTGAAAGCAAACAGGAGGAAGCTTGTGGCCAAAGCAGCAAGGAAAAGCATCTCTCTTCATCACTGGGCAGAGTTTGAGCACTAGATAAAAGCCAGCCTACACAATGATCAAGGCCACATCTGCTAATAGTGCCACTTCCCATGGGCCAAGGGTATTCTAATCATCAAACTGCTACATACCTGCAAACACTCCTGTATGCATGTATGCACACACACACAAAGACACACACACACACACACATACACACACACACTTTCATGCCTATTGCACGTGAGATTGCATAAAAATATATGTGTCTATTTACACATATATTTATTTTTTACTTACTTGCTTGCTTGCTTATTGCTTACTTATTTACTTATTTACTTACTTACTTAGTTTTAAATGTTTTGCTGAAGAACTTTGTACATAAACATAATGAGTTTGAGTAAATCCATCACCATCTTCTCCTCCTTGAATTGCTCTCCATTTCTCCTGTATCACTTTTAGCCTTAATTCCATGCACATTTTAATAAAGACCACTGAGTGAATTTAGTGATGACTACATATGTGGGGTTAGGGAAACACATCCACTGGAACATGGGCAGCCTCTGAGGAGCCAAATCTATGTAGAAAACTGGCCCTCACACCTGCAGCCACTAATTGCCAATTTTTTGGGGTGAAATTTTCTCTGCTCCCCCATCTATTCTTCAAGAACTGTGAGACAGAAAATTTTAAAAAAGGGTGTTGAGATCTGCTTAGAAAGGACTTTAATCTCAGGATATGGGAATCAAAACCAGGTAGAGATGAATTCTCTGCTGATCTGCACAGGAAAGCACAGAAATCTAGGACTATACAGAAATGTCCAGTTCCAGAGAAGAAAAACAAAAGAAACAGGGAGGAATTGGGAAGTACAAGTAAGAATTTGAATGTACAGATTGTAAATCCTGTCTCTGGGAATAATAATCAAGATACTTTGAAAGGAACAATCAAGCCATGTTTAAAAGACTGGACACACCATTTGGCATATGTTATATAAATCAGTAAAAATAATTAAAAATGTCTCATTAAAATTCACAACAGTCCCCTTAAGTTTTTTCTTCTGGTTTTCTTCTTTAAATATCTTATTGAATCTGAAGTGATGGCTCAGCATTTCTGAACACTGGCAGCTCATGCACAGCATACACTTGGACTTGCCACATTTCCATAGGCTGTTTACAACTTCTTCTATTTTAGTAACCACAGGGAATCCACACTCCCCCTTCCCATGAGACAATGTATCCATACCTATACAGAGAATTCAAAACAAACAAAATCTCTTCAATCTGTCTCACCAATCATACATTAGGTCCAATGCTTGGGTGCTTTCTGTTTCAGGCTCACAATGATCAATGGTATATACTTTCTAGGTTGTATAACTGCACTTCATTTCTCTACCAGGAACCTTTCCTCAGATTCTGTCCTCATCAAGAATCCCATCTAATACCATCAGACACTTCTATGCATCAGAGGGAACAAGGTCTAGCTGTGTGCCTTGCAGGTTGGGTAGAGCACTGTCAATATCCCTTCTCCTCCAGCAAACCCTCTCAAGGCTCACAACGGTTGTCTTCCAGGATAAAATCTGATTGCCTAAGAGAAGGAGCAAATCATCTCTGCTTGCTCTAATGTCTAAATGACATTGCAGATTAAGAAAAAACCTAGAGCTTCCCCAAGATTCTCAGTCCGGGAGCATTTGGACAATCCATTACTTTCATAGGGTCCAAAATTGTTTGAATTCTACAGACCAATGAATTGTCCCATTAGAAGCCACCTTTCCAGCAGGTAGCAGCAGCTCCAACTGCTGTCTCCAAAGGCAGTTAAACAAAAGCAACCTGAAGAGGCAGGTGAACTGCTCCTGGTCCCACCAAGGTGACTTTGGTTTCTGGTGGGAGGGGGCAATTACATGCTGTGAGAACTCTGTTCTGTTGATGTGCTCACCCACCAAAACACTCCTCTTGGAAAGACCAGGAATGAGTTCCTCTTCCAAAATCCCTCCTCTTGCATGTGGTGTTCATTCCATGGGTGTGGGGAGTAGGCTCTATTCCTTGGGTACTCTGTTACTAAATGAGGTGACACACAGTGATCACTCTCTCCTACCTTTCACAGATGATTGAGACTCCTAATCTAGACATTATTTTTTTATTTATTTTTTCAATCTGCGAAGGCAGATATGGTTGTTTGTGAACATTACAGTTTGCATGGACACTTCTTATATGTAATACATCAGAGGACAGAAGAGGATACAGCAGCATATGCTGCTGGAATTACAGGGAGGATGAGAAAGAAAGGGGGGGCAGGGAGTGAGAGGGAAAGAGAGAAACACAGACTGAGACTGAGATACAGAGAGATAGCAATACAGAGAGTGGGGAAGTTAGAAGGAAAGAGAGAGAGGCAGAGAGACAGAGAGACAGAGAGACAGAGAGACAGAGAGACAGATAGAGAGACAGAGAAACAGTCACAATGTAATTGCTGGAAATTGAAGCCACGACCTGTGTGATAGCAGCAAGTCTGTCAACACATACATTGTCTCTTGAGATTTTGGCTCCAATTTTGAATTGGCCAAGAAAGACCTGATGCTATGTATTCTGGAGTTGACCTTGTGTATACCATCGTATTCCTGGAAACAGTTTCACATCCCAGAACATGACCTTTAATCAGTCTTGATGCATCTCACATATCCTATGCCCAGACACCAAAGGAGACATATGGAAGGTTTCCTGTTGTGGTCTGGTAAAAGGACGCCATTCCTGACAAGAATCTCCAGAAGAATAAAGCCAATACAGTCGAAACAACCTTAGCCCTGGTCAGAGTGAGATACCTGCCTTCTTAAGGCTTCTCAGTACAGCTTTATATAGTGTATTAGCTTACTCTTGGTTAGAATTCACCACAGATCACAAACATCCTATTCAGATTTCTCTCTCTTTATCTATTTTTTTCTTGTTGTAGTGGTGGTGATTTTTTAAGAAAGACTTATAAGAATTAATTTACTCTTAGATGAATTTGGACCTTTTGAGAAAGATTGTGTTCCTACACCATTTTTCGCTCATGAGAAAATGGGGAGTTGGTACATGGCTTAGAGTATAAGATCATTGGCCCCTGTGCACAGGTTACAGGATTCAATTACCAGGGCCCATCTTGTTTGTCACAGCCACAGGCAAGTGCTGTTTCAGGGGATCTGATACTATCTAACTTCTGATCTCTACACGGTCCAGTTTAGTGAACAGGCAGCAGACACACCCCTTCAGGTAAAACATTCATAAAATAGAAATAATGAAAATTCTACAGTTTACCAATTGCCATATAAAACTTGATTTCCAAATGATCACACATACTATTAGGAGAGGACCTCAAAATGTGGATGTAGGTCAAAAATTTTGATATATTTGATACTTATTTTTTCTTTCTTTTCTGTTTTACACCACCTAGGACCCCACATCCCAATGACCTAGAGGAGAGTAAGCCAGAGTTCTTCCATAGTCTTTGCTTCAGTTCCTGTCTCCACTTACCAGCTCTGATCAAGGTGTTGTCCAGACTTCCATAGATAACACAGTTTAAAACCTGAAAGTTGAAAACAGATAGAATCCATTACATCATTTGGTAGTTTTGGGTCCCAATTTTTATCTCATTGAAATCAAGACAGGACTGTATGCTTGCAATAATGTTATCTGCCTGTGCTTAAACTTCTGACTAAAAAACTCTTTGTTCAAAACAGTGGAGTGACCGATGAGCATCAGACAGTTACATAGCAATTGTTGCCCTATGAATTTGGATACATCTCTGATTATATTGAAGATTGAAAATCAATTAAATGGTTTTAGTAGTAGGTAGACAGGCACCTAGTGTTGATGTAAAACAAATTCCACAGTAGATCAGTTCTAAAACTACATTATTCTGCATGATATCTCAGCACTAATGAATAGGCAGCTGCACAAGCAAAAGAAGAGGAAAAGGAAGAAACACAGGCAGACACAGATGCAGAGGTTGAGAAACAGGCTGAGATAGAGAATGAAGAAGGAGAAAAGGAAGGACAGGCAGAGTCACAGGGACAGTCAAAGGGAGATTCAGAATCAGAGACAGAGTCAGAATGTGTGGTGTGCATGTACCTAGTGTGTCTTTCTAATTTTTAGACCTTTTAGGAAGTTACATTTACTTAAGTGTCCTCAGAGATGGGATGATTGGTTGCAACAAATTTCTCAGATTACAACCAGTATACCAAGACATGGTTTCTGTCTAATTGACCACCCAGACCCAAGGAATACTTATAATAGGAGAGATCCCAGGCTAATGGTTTTCTTTCTTATAATAAGTCTGTCTCTCCCAGTCACAGAATAAAAGGAAATTATGATTCATTGGAAAATAACACATAAATGGCTCCAGAAACTCAGCCAAGTCTATTAAGATATATATATATATATATATATATATATATATATATATATATATATATATATATATATATATATATATTATCACAAAGCTCTCACACAACTTTTTAAAAATCCTAATCCTGTACTGGATTCATCTTCTAAGTATACACTGTATGTTATATATAGTATATCATAAAATACTAAATAGGAATATCTAGCTATGTACACTGAATGTATACTGTGAGGAGCTGCCCTTTCAATCTCCATTACAAGATGGCGCTGACATCCGTTGTTCTAACTGGTAAAGAAATAGTCTGTGTATGTGCTGGGGTATTTTTCCATTCTTTGTGCCCTTCCTGTTCTGTGGTGTCATATGGGCTGATAGTGAGCAGCCCTTAGGGTGAAATATGTCTCTAACACTTCTTGTGGTCTATTTAAGGACCGAGTTTCCTGTGTTCTAAGCCTCCTCGCCCAAAAGCTAATCATCTTTCTCTTGAGATGGATTAAAGCTATGCTGCAGAAGGATCTGAGTGTGGCCTGTGTGTGTGTGTTCTCGCCGGTGAGACTCTTTATCATCACAGACACAGTATACTGCATGCACAGACCATTAGTACTGTAACTCCATGGATAAATCATGTTCATGAAGCAACACTAACAGAGATTTACACACAATATTTGCATTTCATTTGTGTTCCCGAGATGAAAATTATTTTCATCAACACACATGGCACTGCATAGAACAGGTATGACTAATATTAAAATAGTAAACAGCTGACTGCAAGAAGTATAGAAATCAGAGTTAGTAAGTCTTTGGTGGAATACTATATTTACATACTCACAACATCCATTAGTGAAGAACTCCTGCTGCATTAACTTTGCACAAGATTTATTGTCAAAACTGGTACTTTTAGTCTGGTGGTTGGTGGTTGGTTACACAAGTTGGTTGTGGTTTGTTAGTAGCCATAATTAAAGGAGAAGAACAAGGAAAGAAATTAAATTCAGAGATTTTCTAATTCCTCTCTCTAATATACCCTTATTTCTGTCCTATCTAGCGTTAGGGGTTATAAAAAGAAGATCCTAGAAAATATCAAACACCAACTATAAAAATGAATCCTTAATTACTGTCCACCAGAAACCACCAATTGTGAAGAAATACACTTTATCTTCTTTATCATAAGTTTTAAAGGACTCTCTTCAATAGCTTCCTGACTGGACTGTTCTTTTTTCTTCTGTGTTCTTTTTCCTTGTGTGTGTGTGTGTGTGTGTGCATGAGGGTGAGTGTGTGTGACTTCCTTTGCATAATACCTTCCTGTGTTGTTAACCATTCATATTTGCTGTGGATTTACTCACAACAAACAGATAAACTGAATTGTGAGTATCTTCTTTTTTTGGTGTCTGTTTTGTTTTTCTTTTCTGGTGGTGGGTTTAGCATGTATGCAAATCAAACACTACCATCGAGTCACATCTCTAGCTTAGACAGGGATTTGAATTCTTTAACACTAGTTATTTCTCTCCATATTACTGTAACATTATAATGTTTTTATTGTACTCCTGATCTGTTACTGAAATTTTATTTCCATTTATTCCAAATTTATGTAGGTGCTAAGCAACGTCAACCCATTGCTGATATTTTTTGTTAATAAGGCAACTTGATCAATAAATGACTTCTTTTTCTGACTAGTGCCATATTGTGTTTTCTTGAAGACTTGTATCTTAAGCCGGAGCAGAAACTTGTAATGTACACTTGAGGAGGGTTTTTTTTGGGATTTGGTGGTTATTTCAATGTATTAAATGAATGTCAGGTGACTGATGTTCTATCAGAGTAATGGTGCTCCTTAAGCTACATGTTCATCTTTATGTTCTCATACACTTTTCAGAACAATATTTTTCAGTACCACAGAGCAAATGTTACAGGTTCTTAGCTTTTAAACTCTCAGTAAACACCAAAGTCTCAATTTTGGACTTCAGTGCAGCCTCTTCTCTAAAAGCTAGTCAGAGGATGCTTAGTCCTGTGAGCCCAATCCTTTCTTTTTATTCCAAGCATGGAGGGAAAATGGCATGCCCTGTAAGGGTTTTGCAATTAGAGATTCTGAAGTCAGCAGATCATACTTGTCACCCTATTGAGTTTGCTCATCTGTAATAGCAAGTGAAAGAGTGGTAATCAGTACCATGATGGCTCAAAAGAAGTCTAGAACACCACTGCATTCTGCCCCCTTGTGGGTGCCATCCCTGTCACAATTTGAAGAGAAACAGTGCTCCTTCCAGGAAGCTGCAGGGAATTGAACTGCACTCCTCTGCATGCTGTCAGACCCAGCCTCTAGGTCTGGACTGACTCTCCTTAAGGATAGTCACTTACCCTCATGGCCCCAGTCCCTAATTCTCTCTCAGTTCTCCACAAAACAGGAGACTCTCTTTATTTTTTGTGCCAAATGATGTCAGCTTCATTTCCAATATCCTGATAAACTAAACTGGTTGGGTCTTAAAATTTTTCTTTCTCTCAACCACCTATTTACCAGGAAAACTGTCGGTGAGAATGGCTGAGACATCTAGTCTGGGCGAGTTTCCCATGATTAAGGGCAGGGAATATGAAGATAAGGCCAACTTATTAATATACTTCCAAAGTCTAGTTTTAATTGGCATCTCTAATGCTGTGCAGAAGAAATGTGAGATTGTGAGGTGACTTCACAGATTAATATAAGAGGTGAGTCTAGAAAATCAGGAGCTGTCTATTGAGAACAGCACTGGACCATGGCCCTCCTTTGAGGATTTACACTTTAAAGCTGAGATAAACTGTAAAAAAATTATGTCTTTCTGAATTTTATGCCATGGAACGTCCACATAATATCTTAGTTCATTGGTGTGATGTTTTTATACATGGCTGTAAATACTTTTATGTTAACCTGTGTGTGCTAGTAAGTGTTTGCCTTCTTGACATGAAGCTAAAGTCACCTGGGAAGAAGGAACCTCAAATTGGATCTGTCTACATTAGATGAGGCTATAGCCATGTTTATTTGTTTTCTTAGAAAATTTTCTTTAAATTTTCCATCTTATGTGACGTGAAAGTATCCATCTCCCTGTTTATCCTCCTACCATCGAACTCAGAGACACAGTGAAACTAACAGAAGTTATGGGCCAAACGAATTTAACAGATACTTATAGAACATCACCCAAAAACAAGAACACACATAATATGCACTCATTCTTAAGTGTATATTAGGCAAAAAAAAACCATGGAATTCCCATGATACAATTCATTGATACTATCCATTATCTCTACCTCTGGTCAGGATTATTTTTCTGACTTTTCTTTGCATAGATTCCTGATTCTTGAAGGAGAGAGCTCGATAAAGGCATCCTCTTTAATCTTTAATTCTCTGAGTCTCTCACTCTCTGTGCATTGTCCAGTTGTGTCTTTCTGTGATTATTACCAGTTTTGTAGGAAACTCACCTCTGATGAAGGCTGAGGCATATATACTAACATATGGGTGGAGCCATTAGGATTCATGAGAAGTCATTTTACTGCTGTGGTTATTTAACAAAATTTATGATGGCAGATTTTCACTTAGTGTTTTATGACCTTTCTAGTCTCAGATGCTTGGCCTGATATTTCCCTCCACATTTAACCCTCCTATTTTAGTGTCTTCTTCATTCCTTTATACCACTATATTCTACTTCCCCTTCCTTGGAAGAACTCCTCCTTCTTTATGGTTCCTTACTAGATAGCTCATCTCTGTTACCCTAAATGAAAAACAAACATATATAAACCTTACAAGCTAACTCCATACATAGGTGAAAACATCCAAATTGTGTCATTCTGGGTCTGATTTGACTGTTGGATATTTCCCCCCCTTTTTTTTTTTAGATACTTCAGTCCTTCTTTTTTAAAAAATATTTTTATTACGTGTTTTCCTCAATTACATTTCCAATGCTACACCAAAGGTTCCCCATACCCTCCTCCCCACTTCCCTACCCACCAATTCCCATTTATTTTTTGGCTCTAGCATTGCCCTGTACTGGGGCATATAAAGTTTGGTTGTCCAATGGGCCTCTCTTTCCAGTGATGGCTGACTAGATCATCTTTTGATACAAATGTAGCTAGAGTCCAGAGCTCCGAGGTACTGATAAGTTAATAATGTGGTTCCATCTGTAGGGTTGCAGATTCCTTTAGCTTCTTGTGTACTTTCTCTATCTCCTCCATTGGGAGCCCTGTGATCCATATAATAGCTGACTGTGAGTATCCACGTCTGTGTTTGCTTGGCCCTGGCATAGTCTCACATGAGACAGCTGATTAACAGTTGATGGGAGAGGATCCAGTACTCATTGAGTGGTGCTATCTCTGCAAAGATGGTGATAAAATATATAAGAAAGCAACCTGAGGGTAGTGTTTGAAAAATGGCTCAGTGTTTAAGAGAACTGGCTGCTCTCTTAGAAGGTCAGGATTTGAATCACAGAACTCAGGTGGCAGCTCACAGCCTCATTAAGCTCCAATATCAAGGGACCAAGCTCCCTCTTATGGACTCTGTGAACCCTGGACAAAAAAGGCCCACAGGCATTCACGCAAACAAAACATTTTTATATATACATATATGTTATTAAAATAAAAGTTAAAAGGCATTTTTAAATTTTGTAAGTAGAAAAGCTGAGAAAACTGTGTTGAGAAACAAGCCAATAAGCAATCTTGCTCCATGTACCCTGCCTATAATCCTACATGGGTTCCTGCCCTGATTTCACTGAGTGATGGAGTGTGATGTGGAAGAATAACACAAACTAATCTTTTTAAAAAGAGAAGGGAGGAGAGGGGGATTGGAATGGGGATTTGTTGATGGGAAACTATGAAGGAAGTTATCATTTAAATTGTAAATAGATAACTAAATTAATGATGAAAAAAATAAGTCCTGTCAAGAACTCCAATGTGACAGTGTGAAACTGCTAATCTACAACCTGCTAAACTCACATGTGTGGGGTGTGGGCATGCAAGTGTTCTGTCTGAGCCTACAGGCCACTTAAATCCTCAAAAACCCTGTGGAGTTCAACCCTGACTTCCTGGCACAGATGATCCCCAAAGTGTATTGGGAAGTGCTTGTGCAGGTAGCAGACACCTCAATCTTGGCCCAGGTACACAAAATATCCAACTAGCTGCTATGAACAGGACAAGATACTTTTGAGGAAGATGTACCCACGTGTGGCTTGAGATTGATGTACTGGATGGTACTCTGCAATGGTCAGAATCCAGTGTTCTTTTCCCCATCATCCACAGGATCACCAATATGCTGTAGAATGATGAGGAGACAGAGAGGTAACCTTGCTAGCCACCACAATGCGATGTGGGAATGGGTATCCAGATGAAGGAAGACCCTCATGAAAGCAGTGGGGAGGGGATGGGATAGAGGGTTTCTGGAAGGATGGGAAACTGAAAACGGACATCATTTGAAATGTATATAAAGAAAATATACAATTAAAAAAAGACCAACCAAAGAGCACATAGGGCGGGGCCCATGGCTGCAGCTTCATATGTAGCAGAGAATGGCCTATTTGGACACCAGTAAGAGGTGAAGCTCCTGTTCAGGAGAAGGCTCTATACCCCAGTGTAAGGGAATGTCAGGACTAGGAAGTAGGAGTGGGTATTTTGTTGATTACTGAGAGGAGGGATGGCATAGTGGGTTTTCAGAGGGGAAACCAGGGAAGGGGATAACATTTGAAATGAAAATAAAGAAAATGCCTCATAAAATAAAATAAAATAAAACAAAATAGATTGAAAACAACCACCTAGACACAATAAGTTAATAGCAGAATGATAAATAAAAGAAGACAGTGTAGTGGTGCATACCTTTTATCCCTGCTCTTGGTAGGCAGAGGCAGGGGCAGGCAAATTTATGAGTTCAAGGCCAGCCTGAACTCCAGATTGAATTCCATGACAACCAGGGCTAAACAGAGAATCCCTGCCTCGAAAAAACAAAAAACAATAAACAAATAAAGAGAAAATGAATGACACACAGGCATACAGAAGAGGACTGGTCCCAAAGACAGCTCTGTCCTAAATATACTAGAGCACATTGCTTCACAAAATGAATTCTGAACATGCTCTCACATAGGGCATTTGAATATACTTTCTAGGTTAACCCCATATGATCACAAGAAACAAAAGGTAACAAGAAGATCAGAGTCAGAAGTATATCTCAGACTCATGTCAAAGACAGTCTGGGAGGCACACCATGCTTCAGTTTTCAAAGTTCCAGAGAGTGGTTCTCCACCTTTTTAATACTGCGGTTCCTTCATATATATACTTCCTTATGCTGTGTGGTGCCCCAACCGTAAAAATATTTTTTGCTGCTTCATAACTGAAATGTCCTACTGATATGAATTATAACATACATTTCTGACATACAGATAGTCTAGGACAACTCCTGTGAAATTTGTCACAAGGACTAGCAACCTACAGGTTGCCAACCACAGTGCCAGCAACTAGGAAAACTAGCCAGCCCCTTAATTTTTACAATGTTGCCTTCCGTAACTGTGGTAGAATAGATGTGCTCTATTTTAGTGGTCTAAGCATGTGAGGATCTGTAACACTACCTGGAAACACACATACCAAATTGGATGAGGGAGTCTATTTTTTCTGTCCTGGACCTTGCAGGTTTGAGTCAGCTCTAACCAAATAGAAGAGAAAGGATACTGGATGAATTCATACTCAAAGTCTTTGGAGACAACAGGGATTTTATTGGGTTCTCATGGAGAATGGGAGAGTGTTTGTGCTCCATTAAAAAGGTACTCACATTCACTATTTTGATGCCTTTCTTTCTATTTGAGTGTGCTTTGTACTTTTGTCTGCTATGTGTTGTGTTCTGTGTTCTTTGTTACTAACTCTAGGGTTCTTACCATACTTGGAAAATGAAAGTCAGTTTGAAAACCTTTCATATTTATATTTGTTCTCTGTATAGAAACTCTCTCTCTCTCTCTCTCTCTCTCTCTCTCTCTCTCTCTCTCTCTCTCTCTCTCTCTCTCTCTCTCTCTCTCTCTTTGAGTTTTCAAGACAGTGTTTCTCTGTGTAGCCATGGTTGTTCTGGAAATCACCCTGTAGACCAGGTTGGCCTCGAACTTAGAAATTCACCTGTCTCTGCTTTTCGAGTGCTGGGATTAAAGGTGTTTGCCACCACCACTTGGAAATATGATTCTTTTAAAAAATTAGATTATGAGTCCTTTGTACCAAAAATAAGATCAAAATTTCAAGGAAGGTACTTTTAGTTGAAAATGCATCATTCTGATAAAAAAAAATGGGGTATTCCATGGAGATACAGAAGTTTGAAAATGACCCAAAAGGTATTGTTCTTCAACTAATTCCTTATCAGCTTGTAATTTTCTGAGGATATTGGCCACTGAGGCTTGAAGTATCAAAAACCCATCAGGCTATCTCTCTCTCATTCTTTCTCTCTCTTTCTCATTCTTTCACTCTCTCTCATTTTTTCTCTCTCCTCATTCTCTCTCTCTCTTTCTCACTCTCTCACCCTCTCTCTCTCTCACCCTCTCTCTCTCTCTCTCTCTCTCTCTCTCACCCTCTCTCTCTCTCGTTTTAAGCCATTCATCCAGTGGTTGACATCTAATGTTAATCCATTTCTTGTCTATTTCACACAGTGAGGCAATCAATATTGATGATATGACTGTGAAATGGTCCTTCTTACTTTTTTTTCTTTTTCTTTTTTGAGAGAGTCATGCCATAGACTCATTCATAACAGTTTTTCTCTCTAGAATAAGTTTGCATGCTTTAGCACTTGATAATAATCTCGATTGTTGATTTATTTTAATATCTGTGAGTTTCTGCAGTAACTGATTCTATTAGTTAGAGATTAGTTGCTGTGAAAAGACACCATAACCAAGCCACTCATAAGAGACTCATTTCATTAGGGCTTTTCTACATTTCATTACACGTTCAGAGGTTCACTCCATGATCATCAAGGCAGAAAATATGGCACTGTCTAGGCAGACATGGTGGTGGAGAGGAAGTTTAGAATTATGCACCTTCATCCAAATGCTTCGAGGAAAAACTATGTATTTTGCATACAGGTAGGGTCTCTTCCACACTGGTAGAGCTTTAAAGCCCCAGAGTGATATGCTTCCTCCAGCAAGGCCAGACCTATTCCTACAAGGACACACCTCCTCATAGGCCAACTATATTTAGAATGCCACACTGGTTTCATAGCAACTTGACAAGATCTAGAGTCTTCAAAGAGAAGGAGCCTCAGTTGAGAAGATGCCTCCATAAAATCCAGCTGTTAGGAATTTTCTTAATTGATGGGAGAGCACCCACTCCATTGTGGGTGTTGACATCCTTGTGGTGGTAGTCCTGGGTTCTTTAAGAAAGCAAGTTAAGCAAGATTAGAGGAGCAAGACAATAAGCATCACCACTCCATAGCCTATGAATGAGCCTCTGATTCCAGGATCCTGTGTTGTTTCAGTTTCTGTCCCAACTTCTTTGGTGATAAACAGCAATGTGGAAGTATAAGCTGAATAAAACCTTTGCTATGGAATTTGCTCTTTGACATGGTGAATCCTTACAACAATAAAAAACAGTAAGGTATTCTTAGGGAAAAAAATGTCTAACAGTGCCAATGTCAATGTGTAGACATTTTATTTTTACTTAGAGATAAGCTATACTCATGTACCTACCTGAGATGTAATTGTTCTAGTTTTCTTCTTTCTCACCATGTAGAATACTACAATAAAAATAACTTGGAAATAAAAAGAATACAGATTGTCACTGAGGAAGACAAAACAGGAAGTTGAGTCAGTAACAGCAAACACTGCTTATTGGCGTGCCACTGTCTTAGCCACTGTTCTATTGCTATGAAGAGACACATATGGTGATGGCAACTATTAGAAAACAAGGCATTCTTTGTGTAGAGAAAGGCCATTGACTTGTTTGAGTTAATTTTATATCCAGCTACTTCACCAAAGCTGTTTATCAGGTTTTGGTGTTCTCTGGAGGAATTTTTAGGGTCACTTATATATACTATCATATCATCTGCAAAAAGTGATATTTTTACTTCCTCTTTTCCAATTTATATCCACTTGATCTCCTTTTGTTGTCGAATTGCTCTGGCTCATTCTTCAAGTACTATGTAATAAACAGGATGAGAAAGAAATTAGGGAAACAACACCCTTCTCATTAGTCACAAATATTAATAAATATCTCGGCGTGACTCTAACTAAAGAAGTGAAAGATCTGTGTGATAAAAACTTCAAGTCTCTGTAGAAAGAAATTAAAGAAGATCTCAGAAGATGGAAAGATCTCCCATGCTCATGGATTGGCATGATCAACATTGTAAAAATGGCTATCTTGCCAAAATCAATCTACAGATTCAATGCAATCCCCATCAAAATTCCAACTCAATTCTTCAACGAATTAGAAAGAACAATTTGGAAATTCATCTGGAATAACAAAAAACCTAGGATAACAAAAACTCTTCTCAAGGATAAAAGAACCTCTGGTGGAATCACCATGCCTGATCTAAAGCTACAGAGCAGTTGTGATAAAAACTGCATGATACTGGTATAGAGACAGACAAGTAGACCAATGGAACAGAATTGAAGACCCAGAAATGGACCCACACACCTATGGTCACTTGATCTTCGACAAGAGAGCTAAAACCATCCAGTGGAAGAAAGACAGCATTTTCAACAATTGGTGCTGGCACAACTGGTTGTTATCATGTAGAAGAATGTGAATCGATCCATACATATCTCCTTGTAGTAAGGTCAAATCTAAGTGGATCAAGGAACCTCACATAAAACCAGAGACACTGAAACTTATAGAGGAGAAAGTGGGGAAAAGCCTTGAAGATATGGGCACAGGGGATAAATTCCTGAACGGAACAGCAATGGCTTGTGCTGTAAGATCGAAAATTGACAAACGGGACCTAGTGAAACTCCAAAGTTTCTGCAAGGCAAAAGGCACCGTCAATAAGACAAAAAGACCACCAACAGATTGGGAAAGGATCTTTACCTATCCTAAATCAGATAGGGGACTAATATCCAACATATATAAAGAACTCTAGAAGGTGGACTTCAGAAAATCAAATAACCCCATTAAAAAATGGGGCTCAGAACTGAACAAAGAATTCTCACCTGAGGAATACCGAATGGCAGAGAAGCACCTGAAAAAATGTTCAACATCCTTAATCATCAGGGAAATGCAAATCAAAACAACCCTGAGATTCCACCTCACACCAGTCAGAATGGCTAAGATCAAAAATTCAGGTGACAGCAGATGCTGGCGTGGATGTGGAGAAAGAGGAACACTCCTCCATTGTTGGTGGGATTGCAGGCTTGTACAACCACTCTGGAAATCAGTCTGGTGGTTCCTCAGAAAATTGGTCATAGTACTACCGGAGGATCCAGCAATACCTCTCCTGGGCCTATATCCAGAAGATGTCCCAAAAGCTAAGAAGGACACATGCTCCACTATGTTCATCGCCGCCTTATTTATAATAGTCAGAAGCTGGAAAGAACTCAGATACCCCTCAACAGAGGAATGGATACAGAAAATGTGGTACATCTACACAATGGAGTACTACTCAGCTATTAAAAAGAACGAATTTATGAAATTCCTAGCCAAATGGATGGACCTGGAAGGCATCATCCTGAGTGAGGTAACACATTCACAAAGGAACTCACACAATATGTACTCACTGATAAGTGGATATTAGCCCAAAACCTAGGATACCCAAGATATAAGATACAATTTCCTAAACACATGAAACTCAAGAAAAATGAAGACTGAAGTGTGGACACTATGCCTCTCCTTAGAAGTGGGAACAAAACACCCATGGAAGGAGTTGCAGAGACAAAGTTTGGAGCTGAGATGAAAGGATGAACCATGTAGAGACTGCCATATTCAGGGATCCACCACATAATCAGCATCCAAAAGCTGACACCATTGCATACACTAGCAAGATTTTATCGAAAGGACCCAGATGTAGCTGTCTCTTGTGAGACTATGCGGAGCCTAGCAAACACAGAAGTGGATGCTCACTGTCAGCTAATGGATGGATCACAGAGCTCCCAATGGAGGAGCTAGATAAAGTACCCAGGGAGCTAAAGGGATCTGCAACCCTATAGGTGGAACAACATTATGAACTAACCAGTACACCAGAGCTCTTGATTCTAGCTGCATATGTATCAAAAGATGGCCTAGTCGGCCATCACTGGAAAGAGAGGCCCATTGGACAAGCAAACTTTATATGCCCCAGTACAGGGGAATGCCAGGGCCAAAAAGGGGGAGTGGGCGGGTAGGGGAGTGGGGGTGGGTGGGTATGGGAGACTTTTGGTATAGCATTGGAAATGTAAATGAGCTAAATACCTAATAAAAAAAATGGGAAAAAAAAGAAAAAGAAGAAAACAGGGCATTTAACTAGAGGCTTGCTTACATTTTCAGATGATTGGACAATCATCACGAGAGGGACCCCATCACTGGAGCAATAGAGAACTATTGATCCTTAGGCAAAGAGATAGATTCTGCCATTGCATTGGCTTCTTGAAAACTCATACCCATCCTTGTTGATACGCCCACTTTCTCCAATGAAGCCACACCTTCTCTTATTCCTTCTAAATTTAAACTCACTGCCACTTTCTGGTGACTAAATATTCATATATATGTGTCTATAGGTGACTTTATTATTCAAACCACCACTTTTCCCATGGCTCGTTCAGCTATTTTTTTTTTAAATACAGCCTAAAAGGCTCCCATTTATTAAGGACTACTGATGAGCTTAGCCACAGTGATGGGCCCTCCCACATCAATCATTAGCCAAGAGAATATCCCATAGACTTACCTAATGAACAAGTAAGTGAATAGAGACTGATCTTCAATTGTTCTCTCTTCTCAGGTAACTGTGGATTGTCAAAATTGGAAAAAAATAATATCCCATCACAGTAATGTTTAACTTACACCATAACCTACAAAAACATTACTCAACACCATCTATTGCATTCTGCCCCTGCATAGACACACTTCCATGTATGGCATAAGTGAAGGGTGACTACCTCCATCAGCAAGGATATTCAATAATAGGTGACATGAGCTGAATATTTCCTATAGCCTCACAACCCCGAAATTCTACTGTGTGTTACACTTACTGGGAGACTTGCCAATCTGTCCAATTTTATGCCACCAAAGCTATGACAAAAAAAAACTCCTCATAAAGAAATCTAATGAATTTTACTTGATTTCTTTCTCCTGAGGCAACTGAGTATTATCCCTTCATGCTTATATTGGTGTCTGATTCATCTGTAATAAACCCACTACTATTTACAGCTACATCACAGGAGGTATGACAAATACCATCTCCCATGAGTTGGTCAAACCTTTTCAGCAGCTTTTTTTGTAGTATCCTTTCTATAATAAAAAATACATTGATTTCTTTATTTTTAAGTGTGTAATTTAATGATTCTAACACATTTTTATCTCCCTTCCATTTTCCCCTCATTTTCTGCTACTTCATATGATATTGCAATCTATTAAAATACAGTAGTGAATACAGCGGAAAAAACAGTGTGGGAAGAATCAAAGTTCTTTATTACTAAGACAACAGATACACTGGCAGAATCTTCCAGGTACAACTACTTAGTAACTTTCGGTGTAATGTTAGCATGATTCTTCTAGAAAAAAGCTTAAAGAATTAAGGCATGGTTACAATGGACCAGAAAAGTCAGTATCACTAGTGAGACACATTCATGTAAATAATTTTCATCACTGTTCCGATATGCCTAGCAACAAGGAAAACAGGTCCATAGTCACAAGAGTATGAAAGGGGCATGAAGGAGAACAGTTGTCCAACTTATTATTACCCAGTAAGCATCAACACAGGAAGCGACCAAAGACAATAAATAACTTCCAAGACATGTCCCAAATGACCAAGTTCCTTTACAAGTGTCTCACCCCTTCAATGCACACCCATCAATCAATTAACTCATTGATTAAACCCCTCAGGGTCCAATCACTTTTCAGATTGTGTATAGTGTTCTATCTTTGAACATTGTACTTGGGGCCAAAACCTTCATCAAAACCCACGACTGACATTGCAAACCCATTTCACCACACAATTCTTTATGTTACAAAATGTGATAGGATCTATCTGTCTCTTTAAGGGTATCTCTGTATAGCAGTTACAAAAGCAAAACGTCCAGGACAACAGAATCATCACCTCCATGAGGTATTTTAAAATATGAGTTCATGAAGAAGGAAAATGCAATGCAAGTTAATGTTCTTGATCCCACATCCCTCCATCTTAAAGCCATAGGTTGGACCCAGAAGTTTAGGTCAAAAGTGTAAATTTCACCTATACTACAACCAACTGTGATGATTTCTAGCCATCTCCAGTTTCAGTGTGGTATTTAGTCCCACCATCTGCATCACAGCATATTGCCTAGTGTGAAATAGTGCCAGCAGTTGATTGCAAACCCCACTATGCGTTGACTTGGATGTAAAATGAGACATCTATAATATAGACACACTTGTACACACACACATACTCACAGAAAGAGGCAAGAAGTAGAGGAGCTGAGTCTTAGGATCCCTCATTGAAGAGATAGTGGAAATCTTGTAAGGCAGAGAGCTCATTGAGAAACTGTATGTCTCTATCTGCACAAAATCAGGCCAGTCTGCCTTCCATCAATGAGTGGTAGGTTCTCACTATCCATCATCCCCATCTGAGAAGGTATGGACAGTTAATTAAAGATGGAGAGTCAGTTTTCATCAAAGGTATGCCCTTTGAAGGTTATAGGTTAGCCAGGCACCATGTCCAAGAGTTTATGGGCAACACAATTGATTTGAATGGGTTGTATCAAAGGGGAGAAAAGGAGACATGAAGTTGGAAGGAGGATTAAGGTGGGAATGGATCTGGTTTTGGTCCGGGAGTAGTTATTAAGAGAACTGAAAAATAAATTCCATCAAAATACATTGTATGAATTTCTCAAGGAATTAATGAATGTAGTTCTTAATATATAATGTCTGTACTGAACATATACAGACGACTTATATTTCCATCTCCTAAATAACAAACCCTTGTATAGCAGTTTCATTACATTAAGGGCAAAAGTAATCTAGAAATTATTTAAAATAAAGAAGGATCAGAGGTGATGGCCCAGGGGCAAATTCATGCCTGTGTTCATTTACTTACAACACCAGTGCTTAGGATTTTGGGAGCGGCAGAGACAGGAAGATGAATATGACTTCCCGAAAGCCAGCCTCACTATTAGCTCAGCAGGAAACCCTATCAAAAGCAGATAAATTAGGGAGTGAAGGAGCAAATCATACTATGCCCTTCCCTAGCCTCTGAACTTACCTGTACAGATCTGTGTGCAGACACACATGAATATAAATAAAATATACAAGAGCTTATCTTGCATAGCTTATAAGCAGTGTTCTGTTATCTTAGCCTAGAGTCCTGAGGACTTTATATCATTAGAGTTCCTGAAGCAAACTCCCCAGATATAGCGGATGGGTATATCTTGTTACTATGCAAAGAGACCTCAGTTAAGTGTGTGTCTCAGTGATTCCAAAACAGCTTTTCTTCTCTACCTTTCTTTATATGGCACAGAACGACCTGTAAATAATTAAAATATGAAAACAAAGCTTTTTCACGAATTTAGGCTTGTGTTAAAATAATATTTATAACATTTTACTAAATGGAAGGGAAATCTTCAGCTCCCAGGAACAATCCTGTAGGCTTCTGTTTTGTCCCATTATGAACAAAATTAATTGCACATCAACAGTTCCCACGCTTTTAACTAAATCAGGATGAAGGGATATGTTTCCATACAAATAAGTAATGCCAATGTGATTAATCAAGTAGAAATGTGGCAGGGTTAGGATGCCTTTGGCTGATGTGACAATGATGACTGATTAGTCTCTTGTTATGCAAATAACCCTAACCTCTAAGAAAAGAAAAGTAATGATATAAAATATTCCAAGAAGTGGCATGGACAATTATTACTTGATTTCAATTTCTTTTACATACTTTATTAGTTTGAATAATTGTGGCTCACAGAAGATCAAATATTCAAAGGAGTTATTTTTCCAGGTGGTGGGATGTTTAGAAAGAATTAGGATTTGTGTTTTCATTAAAAGTGATTTAGCACTGGGCTTGAAATATCAAACACCCTATGACATATCAAAAACTCTCTCTCATTCATTCTTTCTTTCTTTCTCTCTCTCTCTCTCTCTCTCTCTCTCTCTCTCTCTCTCTCTCTCTCTCTCTCTCTCTCTCTCTCCTCTTTCTCTCTCTCTGTCACTCTCTCTCTCATGTTTTAAGCCATCCATCCAGTGGTTGACATCTAGTATTAATCCATCGCATGTTTATTGCACACAGTAAGGCAATCAACGTTTATGATATGGATGTGAAATGGTCCTTCTTGCATTTTTTTTTTTTTTAGTTAACTCAACCTGGGAATATAGAACCGCAGATAAAGAACTGCCTCCATCACATTGGTCAGTTGCCACACCTGTAAGGAATGATCTTTTTTGGATGGCTGATGTTGAAGGGTCTAGCCCACTATGGGTAGTGTCAACATCTATGAAAAAAAATATACAAAGTGTGATGGTTACCGTGTAAGGGCCTGAAATTAATTTTTCTGGAAGAACTTACGATCTATATGGCATGAAAAATTAAAGTGCCTGATAATTTGTAAGTAAATTCCATACTTACCAGCATTCAATATTTTGTTTACCCATATTTCAAAAGTAAAATTATCAAATCTATTTCACCCTGTTTTACTGCATTTAATCTACTAAATTACTTGTAACCAGAAATACTAATAAATTTTAAAGGCCTTTAAAACATGACTGGTTGATATTGGGTTTAACTTCATCACAACTTTGTAAGCAGGAACAAGAGCTAGATTGCCTTCTCATTTTGCAAAGAATCAATGATTCACGGTTGCAAATAACTTCAATACAAGGTACTTAACCCTGTAAAATTCCTGCTTTGTTTGAATAAAATATTTATTGCTCTAACTTTGGGTTTTCATAAACAGAATTTTGATGTGCTATCCAATGTGCTGCCTCAAAGAGTCTGGCACAATTTCTGACACTAAGAACAGTTTAAAGATAACCAGGGAAAGGTTGGAACAGGGAAAATAACCACCAAGGATGTTGGTGAGTCAGAAACTGAAGGCTTTCACAGGAGGAAAATAAAAACAAAAACAAAACAAACAATCAACAAATGAATAAACAGAAACCCAACCACCAAAATGATAAAAACAATACAGGAGTGAATTACTTGGGCAGAATGTGACTCAAGTCATCAGGACATTTCAGTAGGGATTATATTTTGTATTTCGAGAATGCCATATGAAAACGTAAAGCCTAGATGGTTAATGTCTCTGGTGTAATTAGGGAAGGAACCAGCATGAGTGGGGTTCTATGATGCAAGCTGAACTAGGTGATGTCACAGAGCACTGGCCATAGATTGCACATCTATTCCACTTGGAGGCACTAGAATCCCTAGAAGGTGTGTCCACTATTTTCCCAGTGGTGTATGAAAGGCAGGCCAGCTCCTGAAGCCCAACGTTGTTCCTCAAGTTTTTTTTGCCTGGTCTGTATCAAAAGACAGAATCTTGATGACTAAGACATTTTCTTTGGGTAAGTACATTTATGAAGTGAATGGGACCCTCATAGCTATAGAAAGCTGAAAGTTTTCCCTCCCACACTGAGTAACTGTACATTCTAAATTCTCCCATGTTTGGGGCCAGGGGCATGGTTGATACAGTTTAGTTGATCTCCTGAATTTATTATCCTTGCTAACAATATCTCCTTCACAATTCCATTAAAATGTCAAAGCACTTCTTTGTCCGTATGTATTTTAGAAAATGTTAGTTCTAAATGGCTGATATTGCCTGGATTTGTTGAGGCCAGAGTTGCAGTGGCAAATAATCACCGAATAATCCTGAGGCTGGGTCAGGTGACATATTACAGAAGGCCAGTGGTGTGCTGTGTCCCTGGGATATTTGTGAATATTGCCACCTAATTCAGAGCTTGCAGGTACAAGAGAGGGTAGGTGACAACTCTGACTCATTTTCTTTATTCTTTACTCCTTGATCATTTTGTAAAAGGCATACCAACTTCCACATTGACATAGACATGCAAGGAGATGTTCCTCAGCAGAGGCAAATTAGCTCAGGGCTGAAGACATATTCATCTGAGTATGTTATTCTGAGCTCTCGAGAATTACTTGTTAATTTCCCTTCGATAATTTCCTTGTTTCCCTTATTTATTTGTTTTTTTTTTGTTGTTGTTGTTTTGTTTGTTCGTTTTTTCTTTGGATGGGTGTTTAATTTTACTTTGAGTGTGTTTGTGTGTAGCGTTGGCTGTTAGGAGAATCACTCTGTAGAATAGACTAGCCTTTATCTCCCTAAGGTTTGCCTCCCTCTGCCTCTTGAGTACTAGGATTTAAGACTTGGGTCACTAACACCTCCTATTAACTTCTGATTTGATTGTTTGTTTTGTTTTTTGTTTGTTTTTCATTTTTGTTTTTTTGTTTTGTTTGTTTGTTTGTTTTGTTTTGTTTTTGTTGTTTTTTTTTTTTTTGTTTTAGTTGTTAATATTGTTGCTGATTTGGAGACATGGTTCCTTTGTCTACCACTGGCTGCCCTGGAACTCACTTTGTAGACCAGGCTGGTCTCTAAGTCAGAAATCTGCCTTATCCTGCCTTCTGAATGCTGAGTTTAAATGCTTGCGCCACCATAGCTGGATTAAGAACTTCTTATTTTGATCAAATTGAGTTTAGAAGCCCAAACATGTTTAGCATAGCCTTGTTGACCTACTCAAAAATTCCATTAGAGAAGAGCATTTCTCCAGCATTCTCTCCCATCCTACACTCATTGCCTTTCTGTAACTCATATATATGACAGTAGCAACAGCATTGTGTCTGGTGTAAACAGGCAATATCTTCAATCCAAGGCAATGGGCAAGTATGATATTTGAACACAGAATGTTACCCACAAGACATCTGCCCAGGTTTGGTGTTGTCTACCACACCAGGGCTACAGCCATGTAGAAGACAATACCTCTGAAGAGTCTTAGCATGACATCCCTCATGAAGAAGAGGAGGAGGATGTCTTCTTCCAACGTCTTGAGGAATATTGTTGGCTGCAGAATTTCTCAAGGTTGGAAGGAAGGTAATGAGCCTGTCACTCAATGGAAGACCATAGTGCTAGGTCAACTCCCAACAAACCCTTCTCTTTATTTGGTGAAGTATGATGGAAATGACAGCGTCTATGGACAGGAGCTCTACAATGATGACAGGATTTTAAACCTTAAGGTTTTGCCTCCCAAAGTAAGATTTCCTCAGGTAAGGGATGCCCACCTCGCCAGAGCCCTGGTTGGCAGAGCAGTACAACACAAATTTAAGGGTAAAGATGGCTCTGAGGACAACTGGAGGGGGGTTGTGCTAGCCCAGGTTCCAATCATGAAGGATTTGTTTTACATTACCTACAAGAAGGATCCAGCTCTTTATGCTTATCAGCTCCTGGATGACTACAAGAAAGGGAACCTCCACATCATTCCAGACACTCCTCTGGCTGAGGAGAGATCAGGAGATGACAGTGATGTGTTGATAGGTAACTGGGTGCAGTACACCAAAAAAGGTGGTTCCAAATAGTTCAGAAAGGTTGTTTATCAAATTCTAGCCAATCCTTCTGTGTACTTCATCAAGTTTCATGGTGACATCCATATCTATGTCTATACTATGGTGCCAAAGATTCTTAAAGTTGTAAAATCATAAAGTACAGAAACGTAAACGTATAGGACTGGAAGAAAAAAAAAGTTTTTTGTTTTTTTTTTCCTGTGTTGGCTACATAAGGGTCTTTGACAATCCCAGTATCTTTGCCAATAAAATGTGTTTTGCTCTAAAAATTTAAAAGTGTGACATGATATTCTGTGAGTTAACAATTTGCTGGAAGAGATGGCCTACAGTGGAAGGAATATCAAATGAAGATGAAAGTTTCATTTCAGGTGGTGAACAGTACATACACCTAAAATCATACATGCTAAAAGGAACAGCTTCTCTGGTCTGCATGTAGAATAAGGAATTGGAGATGGAACTTGGAGGAGCAGAGATAGCAGCAAAAGATGGATGTTTAGGAAGTAGGGGAGAAGGACAGAGCATAGGTAGAAACTCTGATGTGAACACTGAAGGAGAAACAAAAAGTTGGGGAAAGAGGGACATCTAAAAGAAATGTGGCCTTGTTGCACAAGGTGAAACGCAGAAAACTGATTGAAATAGACTCAGAAATCAGAGAAAATCAGGTTTCATTTGAATAATGAAACTTAGTGAAATCTGTCTCACATTTTAAGATTTATTATCTTTACTTATGTGGGTGGGGATATGGCATGTCCTTTTGAGTACAGGTGAGCACAGAGACATGAGTTGTCAGGTCCCCTGGAGCTGCCATTAAAGGTGATTACTGGCCAGTGGATATGAAATCAAGAAACCAGATCTATTCTTGTGGTGCAAAAGTGCTTGTTACCATTGATTCATCTTTCTAATCCCATAAAGATATCTTTTTAAAGAAATCCAAAATTCACATGCAGAAAACAGACCAGGATGAAGATAAGAAAGTTCTAATTGATGGTGACCATTAAAAGCAATAAGGAACACAAAGAGTAGAGTGCACTGAGAGACAAATGAATTCTAAGTTAGAGTTCTCGAAAAGTTAGGCAGGAGTCACAGGAAGAAGAGAAAGTTTCTGGGAATATTCAAACTTGGGCCCTATCCACATTGGCCTCTTTGTTTTCTTAACAAATATCCAGTCAATCATTACAGATTCGTGTGTTTGTGTTTGTCTCTCTCTCTCTCTCTCTCTCTCTCTCTCTCTCTCTCTCTCTCTCTCTCTCTCTCTCTCTCTCTCTCTGTGTGTGTGTGTGTGTGTGTGTGTGTGTGTGTGTTTGTATGTGTGTGTGTGGTACTTAGAGTCCATTTTTATCCAGACAATCCAGAAGTGAATGTTTAAATATATGAGACTCCCTAAATCATCACAGAAACCTTGATTTTGTGTAATCAGTTTCAAAAGTAAAGTAAAAGAGAAAATGAATATGCTGTGAGATAATGTCGGGTTGGAATGGATCCTGAGTTCCTTCTGTGAGCACTCTTTGCTTCTGATGAATCCTGCGATCTTTTGGAGGTCTCTAATGAGAGGCCCAGATGACCATAAAAAGCTCCCACACTGGCCTGTTCCACCTAACTCTCCTCTAAACATATGACTCCCTACATACCTTCAGCCTGTCTATAGCCTGGATATTCTAATCTTTTCCTTATGTGTGACCTCATTCTTAGAAAACACTGAAGGTGTAACCAATGCATATATGCTGACCTTTTTTCTATGCCAGTTGTCATGGGTTTCAAATGTTATGAGGTTGCCTACAGTGTTGGTCACTTCCTGAGGAGCCCGTGTACTTCATGGAGGTCTGCCTGGGTTCCATCTATACGCAGAGACTTTTTTTTTTGAGGCTGAAATGCCATGGATTCATTCATTACAATTTTTCTCTCTAGAATAAGTTTGTATGCTGCAGCACTTGAAAATACTTTCTATTGTTGATTAATTTTAATATCTGGGAGAGTTTCTGCAGTAACTGATTCTCTTAGTTAGGGATTTGTTTCTGTGAAAAGACACCATGACCAAGGCCACTCATAAGAGACAACATTTCATTAGGGCTTTTCTACATTTAATTACACGTTCAGAGGTTCACTTCACGATCATCAAGGCAGAAAATATGGCAGAGTCTAGGCAGACATAATGGTGGAGAGGAAGTTTAGAATTATGCAACTCCATCCAAATGCTTCCAAGAAAAAATATGTATTTTGCATGCAGGTATGGTCTGATTCACACTGGGCAGAGCTTTAAAGACCCAGAGTGATATGTTTCCTCCAGCAAGGCCAGACCTATTCCTACAAGGCCACACCTCCTCATAGGCCAACTATATTTAGAATGCCACACTGGTTTAATAGCAACTCAACAAGATCTAGAGTCTTCAAAGAGGAGGAGCTTCAGTTGAGAAGATGCCTCCATAAGATCCAGCTGTTCAGAATTTTTTTAATTGGTGAGAGAGCACCAACTCCATTGTGGGTGTTGAAATTCTTGTGGTGGTACTCCTGGGTTTTTTAGAATGCAAGCTAAGCAAGACTAGAGGAGCAAGACAATAAGCATCACTACACCATAGCCTATGAATGAGCCTCTAATTCCAAGATCCTGTGTTGTTTCAGTTTCTGTCCCAACTTTTTTGATGATTAACAACAATGTGGAAGTATAAGCTGAAAAAAACCTTTGCTATGGAATTTGCTCTTTGGACATGGTGGAACCTTTCAACAATAAAAATAGTAAGACATTCTTAAGGAAAAATGTCTAATAATGGCAATGTCACTTATCTTAAAACCACAAATAATAATGTGCAGACATTTTATTTTTATTTAAACATAAGATATACTCATGTACCTACCTGAGATGTAATTTTTCTAGTTTGCTTCTTTCTCACAATGTAGAATATTACAATCAAAAATAACTTGGAAATAGAAGGGTTACAGACTATCACCAAGGAAGACAAAACAGGAAGTTGAATCAGTAACAGCAAACACTGCTTATTGGCTTGCCACTGACTTAGTCACTATTCTATTGCTGTGAAGAGACACCATGGTTAAGGCTACTATTAGAAAACAAAGCATTTAACTGGAGGCTTGCTTACATTTTTAGAAGTTTTGACAATCATCAAGTGAGGGACCCCATCATTGGAGCAATAGAGAACTATTGATCCTTAGGCAAAGAGAGAGATTCTGCCATTGCAATGCCTTCTTGAAAACTCAAACCCATCCTTTTTGACACACCCACTTCCTCCAATGAAGCCACACCTTATCTTATTCCATCTAATCTTTAAACTCACTGTCACTTCCCAGTGACTAAATATTCATATATATGAGTCAATAGAGAACGTTCTTATTCTACCACCAATTTTCTATGGCTTGATATGCCATTTTTTTAAATACAATCTAGAATGCTCCCATCTATAAATGACTATTGATGAGCTTAGCCCCAGGGATGGGCCCTCCCACATCACTCATTAGCCAAGAAAATATACTATAGACTTACCAAATAACCAAGTGAATAGAGACAGATCTTCAATTGTTCTCTCTTCTTAGGTAACTGTAGATTGTCAAGATTGAGAAAAAATAAAGTCCCATCACAGGAATGTTTCACAGACTCAACAACCTACCTAAACATTACTCAACAGCATTTCTACCCCTTTGCCCCTGCATAGACCCAATTCCATGCATTGCATAAGTGAAGGATAACTACGTTTATCAGCAATGATACTCAATAAGAGGTGACATGAACAAATATTTCCTATAGCCACACAACCCCCACATTCTAATATGTGTTACACTTACTGTCAGACTTGCCAATCTGTCCAATTTCCTGCCAACTCATTTAGACAAAAAAAAAAGAAAAAAAAATCCTCATAACGAAATCCAATGAATTTTACCTGATTTGTTTCTCCTGAGGCAACTCGGTGTTATCCCTTCATGCTCATATTCGTGTCTGATTCATCTGTAATAAACCCACTACTATTATCAGCTACATCACATGAGGTATGATGAGTAACAACTCCCATGAACAGCATCACAGTAGGCTAAGCCTTTTCAGCAATTTTGAAGTTTCCTTTGTATACAAAAAATCAATTGATTTCATTAAGTGTGTAATTTAATGATTCTAACACATTTTCACCTCCCTTCCATTTTTCCCTCATTTTCTGATACTTCATATGATATTGCAATCTATTAAAATACAGTAGTGAGTGCAGAGGAAGGACCAGTGTGGGAAGCAGCAAAGTTCTTTATTTCTAAGACAACAGATACACTACCAGAATCTTCCAGGTACAACTGCTTGGTAACTTTGGGTTTAATGTTAGCATGAAATTTCTAGAAAAACGCTTAAAGAATTAAACCATGGTTAACCTGGACCAGACAAGTCAGTATCTCTAGTGAGAAACATTCATGTAAATCATTTTCATCACTGTTACAAGATGCCTAGCAACAAGGAAAACAGGTCCATGGTCACAAGAATATGAAAGGGGCATGAAGGAGAACAGTTGTCCAACTTATTAGCAGCCAGTAAGCATCAACACAGGAAGCGACCAAAGATAATAAATAACTTCCAAGACATGTCCCAAATGACCAAGTTCCTTTACAAGTTTCTCACCCCTTCCATGCACACCCATCAATCAATTAACTCATAGATTAAAGCCCTCAGGGTCCAATCACATTTCAGATTGTGTATATTGTTCTACCTTTGAGCATTGTACTTCAGACCAAAACCTTCATCAAAGTCCCAGGACAGACATTTCAAACCCATTTCACCACAGCATTCTTTGTGTTACACAAAGTGATAGGAACTATCTGTTTCTTTAATGGTATCTCTGTCTAGCAGTTCCAAAAGGAAAATGTCCAGGTTAACAGCATCAGCACCTCCAGGAGCTTTTATAAATGTGAGTTCAAGAAGAAGGAAATTGCAATGCAAGTTAAGGGTCTTGATCCCCCATCCCTGCATCTTAAAACCATAGGGTGGAACCAGAAATGTAGGTCAAAAGTGTAAATTTCACCTATACTACAACCAAATGTGATGATTTCTAGCTATCCCCAGTTTCTGTCTGTTACGTAGTCCCAACAAGTCTGCATCAAGGAATATTGCCTAGTGAGTAATAGTGCCAGCAGTTGATTGCAAACCCCACTATGTGTTGACTTGGATGTAAAATGAGACATCTATAATATAGACACACTTGTACATATACGCATACTAACAGAAAGAGGCAAGCAGTAGAGGTGCTTTGTCTTAGGAACCCTCAAGGAAGAGAAAGTTCAAATCTCATAAGGCAGAGAGGTCATTGAGACACTGTATGTCTCTACTGCATAAAATCAGACCAGTCTGCCTTCCATCCCTGAGTGGTATGGTATCACTATCCATCATCCCCATCTAAAAATGTATGGACTGTTGATGAAGGATGGAGAGACAGTATTCATCAAAGGTAAGGCCTTTGAAGGTGATATAGGTTTGCCATGCTCTACTGGTAGCCCCATGTCCAAGAGTTTATGGGCAACACAATTGATTTGAATGGGTTGTATCAAAGGGGAGAAAAGGAGACTTGAACTTGGGAGGAGGATTAAGGTGGGAATGGGTCTGGTTTTGGTCTGGAGGTATCAAGAGAATTAGAAAGTGAATTCCATCAAAATATATTGCATGAAGTTCTCAAGGAATTAATTAATGTAGTTCTTAATACTGTACTGAACATATACAGACCACTTATATTTCAATCTCCTAAATAACATCTCCCTTTAAAGCACTTACATTACATTAAGGGCAAAAGTAATCCAGAGATTATTTAAAATAAAGAAGGATCAGGGGATATGGCCCAGAGGCAATGCCATGTGTGTTTTCAAACATTCACCTACAACACCAGTGCTTAGGATTTTGGGAGGGGCAGAGACAGGAAGATATCTGTGGCTTCCTGAAAGCCAGCCTCACTACCAGCTCAGCAACAAACCCTGTCATAAGGGGATAAATTAGGGAGTAAAGTAGCAGAACACACTACACCCTTCCCTACCCTCTGAACTTACCTGTACAGTTCTCTATACAGACACACATAAATATGATTAGAATATACAAGAGGTTACTTTGCATAGCTTATATGCAAATGCAATGTTGTTTTAGGCTAGAGACCTGAGACTTTATATCATTAGGGTTCCAGAAGCAAACACCCCAAATATAGAGAATAGATAAATCTTCTTACTCTGCAAAGGAGACCTCAGTTAAGTGTGTGTGTCAGTGACACCAAAAGGTTTCCTCCTCTATGTTCATTTATATAGCATAGAATGATCTGTAAATAATGAAAATATGAAAACAAAGCTTTTTCACAATTTTAGGCTTGTGTTAAAATCATATTTATAACATTTTATTAAATGGAAGTGAAATCTTCAGCTCTCAGGAACAATACAGTCAATCCTATAGGCTTCTGTTTTGTCCCATTATCAACAAAATTAATTGCACATCAACTGGTCCCACACTTTTAACTAAATCAGGGAGAAGGGCTATGTTTCCATACAAATAAATAATGCCAATGTGATTATTCAAGCAGAAATCTGGCAGGGTTAGGATGCCTTTGGGTTATGTGATAGTGATGACTGATTAGTCTCTTTTTCTGCAAATAACCCTAACCTCTGAGAAAAGAAAAGTAATGATATAAAATATACTACGAAGTGACATGGACACTTATTACTAGATTTCATTTTCTTTTACATGCTTTAGTTCTTTGAAAAATTGTGGCCCACTGAAGCTCAAACATTCAAAGGTGTTAGTTTTCCAGGTGGTGAGATGTTAAGAAAGATTTAGGATTTGTATTTTTATTAAAGGATATTTGTCACTATTTTTTGAACTATCAAAAAAAACAAAAAAAAACAAAAAACAAACAAACAAAAAAAAACAACAGGCTCTCTCTCTCTCAATCTTTCTCTCTCCTCATTCTCTCTCTCTCTCTGTCTCTGCCTCTGTCTGTCTCTGTCACTCTGTCTCTGTCTCTCTCTCTCTCACTCTCTCTCTCTCTCTCTCATTCTCTGTCTCTCTCTATTTGTGTTTGTTGTCTGGAGTATTGTTTGTGAGCTCTCAGCTACTGCTCTAGACATGTGTGCATGCCTGTCGCCATGGTGTTTACCATGATGTCCTGGAGTCGCCCTCTGAAACTGTAAGACCACAATTAAATATTTCATCTTATAATTTGGTGTGGTCATGATGTCTCACATCAATAGAACAGTAATCAAGACATCCAAATTCCAGTTTATTTTTTCAATCGTTCTGTACTTATTTCATTAAAGTTACCTTTTGTCCATTGAACAGTTTTAAGAATACTTTTAAAGGTCCTGAACAAATAGTGCCAGTAGGAGTGGCACTGTTAGGAGGTGTGGCCTTGTTGAAGTATGTGTGACCCTGTTGGAGTAGATGTGGCCTTGTTGGAGGAAATGTAATACTGTGCTTGTGGACTTTGAGATCGGCTATGCTTAAGCTGTCCCCAGTGTGACACACAGTCTCCATCTTCTACCTGTGTATCAAGATGTAAAACTCTCAGCTCCTTCTCTAGCATTGTGTCTGTCTGAATGCTTCCATATTTCCAGTCATGATAATAATGGATTAAACCTCTGAAAATAAGTTACAAAGTGTTCAAGAGTTACTGTGATCCTGGAGACTCTTCACTCTGTCTCTGTCTCTGTCTCTGTCTCTGTCTCTGTCTCAGTCTCTGTTTCTGTCTCTGTCACTGTCTCTGTCTCTGTCTCTGTTTATGTCTCTGTCTCTGTATCTCTCTCTCTCTCTCTCTCACTTATTCTCTGTCTCTCTTTGTTTGTGTTTGTTGTCTGGTGTGGTCATGATGGCAATAAAACCCAAAGTAACACAAACACAAACATTCAAAAACACATTTGATATTTTGACTATTCTTGGCCCAGGGAGTGGCACTACTTGGAGCTAATAACCTTGTTGCAGTAAGTTTGGCCTTGTTGAAAGAAATTTATCATTGTGAACATGGACTTTAATGCCCTCTGCCCAGCTGCCTGAAAGCTACACATTTCCTAGCACCCTTCAGATGAAGATGTAGAACTCTCAGCTGCAAATGCACATGCCTACCAGGATCCTGCCATATTCCCACCTTGATGAAAATGGACTGAATTTCTGAACCTGTACGCCAGGGTAAATTGAAAAGTGTCTCTGCTGATAGTTGGTTGCTATTCCAGAAAGTCCAAAAGTTATGACGTACCATCCAGAGTCTGAGAATACACTGGTTTAGCTTCTAGCATTTGACAGAAAACAGGATTATCAAGACAATGAGAGTATAAATCTTCCTATTTCATAGAGACACATAGGTTATAGATCTGTGGAACTCAATGTTTCATGGGTGGTATGGTAGGCTGATTAGTGTCTGTATATGAGTGCAGTTTCTGTTCCCAAGTCTGATGTCACACATACACATATGTTAAGTAATGTGTAGAATGTCTTCAACTCTTGCTCTCTTAGAGTGAAACCCTCTCACCATTTTGACTAGTTTGACTGGCCAATACACTATTGGGATATCTACCTGTCTCCACCCCACAATGTTGCAGATATGAATAGACATGCCTGGAATTTTACGGAGTTGCCGAGAATATATGAACTCCACTGAGCCATCTTTCTAGCCCCCAGCAGGGTATTGTTTATTGAAATCAATGATCATATCAGTAGAGAAATGAAAACCAACATGACCCTGATATTCTACCTTACCTCCACCTAACACCAATAAGTGAATGTTAAATATAAATTTAATTCGTGTCCAAATAAATCCAGATTACAATCTAATGAATGATAAAATTGGAGTGGATCCAGATGAAAGCTACATTAGTAGATTTTTGGCCTTTTATATGAAGAATAACCAATATTTTGGGTACACTAGGAGAGCAAATGTGTGTAAATGATTCAAATGAAAGAAAATCTGTGTTCCAGGGAATTTTATTTTAAAATAAATTTCAAAATCATGAAATTTCATATATATATATATATATATATTTGTGTATGTTATTATGGGTTCATGTGAGTTTTCTTGGATTCCGATTGCAGAATTAGAGTATAGGGGACCTGGTTACGTGGCACTATTATTTTTTATTAATTAATTCATTCATTGTCCACCTTCCTACTGTTCCACATCCCATATCTACTGCCCATTCCCTGTCTCCAAGGGCAAGTCTCCACCCTACCGGATCTCTAAACACCTTGGTGTCTCTAGTTTGTTGAGAATTTGGTGCATCATTTCTGATTGAATAGAGATCAAGCAGATTTTTTTCTGTGTATGTTTTAGAGACCTTCTGATAGATCGCATATGCTGCCTGTTTGGTTGTCTAGCATTTGGGAGAACTCTGGGTCCATAGTAGTTGAGACAGCTGGTCCTCCTCAGCCTCCTTCAGTCTTTCTCAAATTAAACCAATGGTTCAGCAGATTCTGTCCATTTTTTGTTTCCATACATTTGCATCTGATTGTTTCACCTGCTCATTATTTCTTCATAAGTACAGTCATCCTAGCATTCATACTACAAGTATCTGAATTCAGAAACCTACAGAGGCTATTTATTGCAAGCAGGTCTTCTGCAAAAGCAATATACAATATACGTACTAAAATTTCTATCAGTGCTCAACAATATACTATTCTTTGTGATGAAATCCCTCTCTCTCTCTCTCTCTCTCAATATATATATATACTTCTCTAACACTTAGTATGAATAAAGATTCTCTTAAATTCTCTCCTACAAAGGGGATGATATTGGAATGTCATCTGCAACATTCATTCACTTTCCTACACAGTTTGTGCTTTTTCTTAGCAATCAACTAATATCTAAATCACACATGCACTCAGATTACAAAATAAGGTATCTGAGCTAATGCAATCTGTTATTCTGAGTCAGAGTAGGGGCAGGACAATTCCAAACTGTAGTTACATCCAAGAGCATGGACTTTAACAAATTGTGAATCAGTAGAAGACAAGACAATGTATAGATGTGGTTGTTTCTTTTGGTTTGGTTTGGTTTAGCTTTGCTTATTTCAGTTACCCACAATCATTATAAGAAACACAGAGAAACACTGATTAATGCCTGTATCTTGAACTGAATGCAAATCGGGGCCCTAGAACCAACATTATATTTCTGTTACAATATACAGTATATATTTTTAGAGATTTTCTTTTCATTAGCTATCATACACACACACATACAACAAGTTTAAGAAATGTTCCTAAATAAATGACCCAAATAGCAGCTTAATGATTCTGATGCAGATATTTTCACCCAATCAATAGACTGAAGCATCTGACCCCTGTTGTTGAATTAATGAGGTTGAAAGATATTAAAGAAAAAGGCATTCCTGTAGTAGAATCCCTGTCTCAATTAAACTGTTCCCCCAAGATGTCTGAAACTCTGGCCCAACAAAGAGACAGAATGCACCTGCTGATATGAGGCCTCCAACACACATACCCATCCTTATAAATGGTGAAAAGCTTGAATCTTTCTTATTTAGAGATTATACATTTGATATACTTCAAAGTCATAAGAGAATGCTTGAGGATTCAACAGAGCATATCTAATTTCACTTTTAGTATAAAGAAAATTGTCACCTTCCTTTGGTCAAATACAGTAGTTAATGTTCTCCCTTGTAGATATCACTAAGATCTAAGGCCATATTTGGGGAAAGGAAAAGACTGAAGCTCACTGAGCCTCACACAGGATAATTTTCTTGGCCACTTCAAAAAGCAAGGAGTGTGAGAGGCATCTTGGGAATAGAAGACTTCTGAGAACCTCTTCTCAGAATGAGACATTCTAAGACCACAGTCAACAGAGGGGAAATCGTGAAAATCTTGGATCCTAAAGTAGAGGTCCCAAGTCTTATTTTCCAGGTTAGAAATGTCCAGTTCAGCTATGGTCATCATGGGAATTTCCTAGGCTCCACTGAGAACTGTAAGACGATTCAGACTCTTCCTCACTAGCTTCCAAGAATTTTCCCCATATACATACCCTGTGTAACAACTTTGAGTGTCCAGGCAATGGTCACAACAATCTCCCAACATGATAAATAGTTATGCATGAATTGATGTTTCCGCAAGGCTGTTTTCAGCTGCACACATCTGTGAATAAAAGATACGAATGGGGCATTGTGATGACCAATTTTGAGGCACAGGATATGGGAGACAATTTCAGTTTTCTATTTTCTGCCCTATCATCTAAAAGGGGAGAAATGTGAGGTGACATTGTTCACATATGTGTTGTGTGGATATCTTGGACAAATGGGATATGTTTAAAGAAAACTTAGTTGATCGGGGTATTTGTGAGGCAAATCCAGTAGAGAATCTATGCTGGTTCTTTAATTGCAGAGGTGGATCTGAAGTGTCCTAGTACAGAGGGTGGAGGTCTGAAACTCCCCTTCTACACAGAAGCTACTTCTGAGAGTCCTTTCAATAGATTTTGATTTCCAAAGGCCCCTTTTGCTGAAACTGAATGTTTAAAATCCACTTGGTAAATGGAAGTAGACAATAGACCCATACTCCTACTGGGAAGACAGGGATTGTTAGATGCCCTTTTATGTAGAATAAGTGGTATAAGTCTCCCATGGTCTAAAAGCCTTTTAAGGAAATAAAGGCTCAAAACTACATGGTTGGGATAGGAATATTCAATGTAAGGTATAATAATACATGTTTTGGGCCACACTTTGCTAATAGGTTCTAGGGCCTTGTTAGTCCTAGGAGAGTTGTGACATTATATTCAGTTTAGTGAGAAAAAGTAAGTTAACATTGGAAAATATGAGCCCCATGTAGGAAAGGAAATCTCTGAATCCCTACTGCAAGAGGAGGACAGAAACTTCTTGAGGCAGACTGTGACGTTGCCATATAAACTTCTGTCCAAGGTAAAGGTCTCTGGTACCTTATACAGTGGAGTATGTTTCCAGCAATGATTATCAATTTTCAATTCTTATTCAGAGTTTTTTTATTTGTTTTTATTTTCATAGTTTGTGTTCATTGAGGAGATACACGGAAGCAACATATTCCTTCTTCCAAAGGCTTTTGAGGACTGTTGCTGGCTAGGATACTTCTTTGACTTTATTCATTATCCAGGTCTAAGCAGAATTAATGAAGTTATTACATTTCTATTGACTTGTGTGGAAACAGATGGCACAGGTACTTTGATCCAGTTTGAAATATCACTATGGGACTTCACACCAGAGTGAACTAGGGTACCTGTTTACAGAAGGAGTCACTTTTGGAAATTTTCCTGATAAGTTAGGGATAAAACTACTTTGACCATATATAGGAATATCATTTTTGAGAAAGAGAATATGTTGGGAGGATAAATAAGATAAGAAAGATCACAGAATCCCTCAGGCAAATGTTTATCTTTGGAATTTGAAGAAGATGTCGAAAACAGCTTATCAAGTGCAAATGAACTCACAATTCAGAATACACATGTGTTCTGAGAAATTAAGGTGTGTTTGCCAACAATCAGAGCATTTTTCTTACGAATTGTTTGGTAACCTCTTGCTCTATGTTCTCTGTAAAGCAGCAAGCCAGGCATAGCCAACAAAGAGGGCACTGCTCTATTTCAAGTGACAGGCTTAAAAATAGAAGTTAGGTTAGGGCTTATATATTTACTGTCATGTCTCAGGACATCATTTCAGAGTTGCTTGACATCCCTTCTTTATTTGAGCATGCCTGGCAACCCAGGAAACATTGGAATTTTAGGAACTCCTAGACTAATAGTCCTGAGGATTCTATTAAGACAAGTAAATTTTCTGAGATATGCATGGTCAAGAGATGTTGATTTAAATTTTCCACAAGCGAAAATAAACAAAATTTGTATTAAGACCTTTTCAAACTGAAGGGTGTGTCTATATTTCCCCAATTCAAAGATAAAATGTAAATTTGTTCCTTGTCAGAGTATTTACGTCAAAGATTCTTCATTGAAAAGTTTTTGAACCTAGAGTTTACCTTGAACTGAAGGGAAAATCTGGGAAACATTAGTATATATATTTAAGGTTCAGTTCATAATATCAGTAAGTTGTGTGGGATTCCTCGACCTCAAAGTATGTCCAAAACTCCTTTGGACAAACTGGTATAATCAGAGACTGGCTTTGCTTCAGGGTAAGATCTGATGACTCCTTAATCTAAGACAGATGGAGTAAGTATTACTTGGGGAGAAAGGAGGTGGTGTTGTCCTTGTAACAAGAGAGATGATCAGAGTATGAAAATCTCCATAATAGTTTGTACAAAAAATTGCTTACCTTAACTCATAAGGTCCTCCTTTGCCACACCTAATGGTTCTTCACATTCTGGAGTATCCATATCTTTAGCAGAATTAGCAAGACACCAAATATTGATACCATGATTCATGAAAAGCTTGAGCTACTGTCTTCAGCATGATTGCCTCCTAAGAATTATGTTCAACCACCAGAACTGTGTTAGAATGATGATTTCACACCATGTCATGTGACTGAAGTCAAGGAAGTGGCATAAGGTCCCAGGATTGGCCTCCTCGACTTGATTTATCTGAAATGTGACCAGAGGGAGAAAAATGCTCCTTGTCAGAGGTAAAATATCCCATGGGTTCCCGAACAGAAATTATTTTTTATGAGAGTCCATTGACTCAAAGGGGTGATTTTTAAGACCTCAATCATCACAGGAATAGAAACACCATAACTGTGGAATCAAGTAAGTCCCTTGATCCTGTTGGACAGTAGGGGAGTATAACTGTTTACCTTCTGTAGAGGAGGTTGGACCAGGCATTCCTTAAATCCACATTTTCAGAGAACTCTAGAAAATTCTTATCCCTGAGGACTCTACTGCACAGTTGACAGCACTCTGAGGTTTGTTCTGACAAGACTGCTCAAAGTCCCTGGATCTGTTCCCTATTTATACTTACAATAGGCCACACAAGTATGGGTGTTGAGGACAATTACCTTTATGATGAGCAACTTAAAGAGAGATGACCTTGGATCTAGGCTGAAGTTTTTATTCATTGGCCATGGGACTTGAAACCAGACTTCTCTGAGTTTATTGGTATTGAAAGGTGTATCCCCTAAACAATAATTTCTGAGAGAGAATCTCTGGTCTATATTAGTTGAATGGTAGACCTGAGTAAGCCATGAACAAAGAGTGAAACTCCTGTGAATTCTTGGTACCAACGGTTTAGTTTTAAGCACACCAGATCTGTACTTGAATGTATGAGACACACTCCTTACTCTCAAATGTCAGTTCTATAATTTCTTCATCAGAGGGACATGCCTCAGACCCCTCCAGTGCAGACAGAGAAAGAACAAAGTGTTTTTATTCAAGATCAGCAGACCCCTTTGTCATATCCTTAATGTCATGGACTACTATGTTTAGAGGAAGTAAGGCTAAGGCCTTCTTCAAAAGATAATCCAACTGGGGGTCAGCCCCCTTGAAATCATGGGATACTTTACTTCTAAGGTTGTGTGACTTGACGGAGTTGCTATTTATGCTGGAAATATAAATTATCCCGGTTCTGGTGGGGTACATCTGAAGCCCCATTGTGAATTCATCAATGCTATTGCATGGTGATATTAAAGAGCCATATTTGTGGCCAAATTAAGATGTTGTTGAAGTCTGAAGTCTTGCTTCTCATGTCATATGTCTCCGGATATCTTCATTCATTGAGGACCTATATGACACCTTTGTTCTGAAGTGATAATTCTGAGGGCAATTAAAGAATGTCTGAAAATTTTGGTTCTCATGAGTCAATGCAGCCTTCAACACTGGTGAGTTTCTAACATATTTGATGTAGAATGGGTATGTCTGAACCACTGTTAGGTTATTGAAGGAAGTTGTGAGGCACATATATTCAATTTTATGTATATGTTTGTACTGTCACTGCCTTCAAACACACCATAAGGTGGCATCAGGTCCCATTTTAGATTGTTGTGAGCCACCATGTGTTTTCTGGGTTTTCAACTCAGGACCTATGGAAAAGCATTCTGTGCTCTTAACTGCTGAGCCATTTTTGCAGCTCCAGCACATTGGTTCTAGACAGCTTAGTTTAAGGTCACTTAGGGAATTGGGTAAAATCTGAGAATACCTATTTCAGCATGGGCAGATCAGAAGACCCTTTGGTATACAGTATTTTGGATGATCTGTGGTTCTTAAGCTGTAAGTCTAAAAATTAATAGAGAAAAATATCTGTATTTGGATTACTGGTTTAGAGCAATTGCACCTCACATATCCTTGAGTCATGGAGAGTGCATTACACCCCACTTCAAGCATAGGGGAATACATCTTAGGGTTCTCTCAAAGAAACACAATTTGGAGGACCCTTTGAAAGGAGGAAAATGTTGATTTATCCACAAATAACCTATTAAAAATAGCATCCATTAGAGGTAGAAAGTCTCATACCACATTTGGGAAAGCAGAAATATCAAACACTCTTGTATCTTTTCAAGATAAAAGGTCAATTTTGGGAGGAATATTTGGAATATTTCAGTATCGAGGTTTCCTGGGAACCCAGAATATGAATATCATGCAGGCCATGCAACAGCATAATCAATCGTCAGTATGCTAGGAGGAACTTCCCAGCTATTTCTCCTGGTAAATCAGCTGCCTACTTCTGAACATGGCAAGGCTTACTTGTTTCTACTGGACAACATATAAGTATATGTCCTGGGTTTATGAAATTGCTGGCTACTCTTAGACTCCAGCCATTGAAGCAAATGGGTCCAGATCCTTGGACTGAGGTAATGAGGTCAGAGGATCAGAAAAAGGAGCACTCAATGCACCGTATATCAAGGAAATCGATTTGTCATGGATTACATCAGATCTAGTTAGTCTAGGTCCTCAATGATCAGAAGAAGCACATACTATTCTACATACTATTCTACATGAGCTGGAAATTATATAGCTTATGGCTACAAATTGTTAGATACTCTTAATCAGAAGGGAGGTTTGTTTGTACTTTTAGTCCAAGGGACATATGTGATGCTTCAATGTGCATCTGAAGCAGCTAGGAGTAGAAATTGTAAGATGTAGAGATGGTTGATGAGAAGTAAAAGTTCTAAACTCATGTTGCTCATAAGGGGCAAAGAAAGTGAAAAAACAGGGCACCCTGTGGGTCAAAAAAAGAACTGAAAATGCCAGGGTAAAAGAGAGAAGGGCACTGGCCACCCTCTTGAGAAGGACTGCCTTACAGGATCCATTTGGCAAGCTGTAAAGTTCTGGTGTGTCCTTGGGTCAAAGGAGTAATTCGGGAGTGAGGATTAAGTCATAAGCTTCCTAGAGCATTTATGATATCTCTTTTTTCATAGAAAGCATCTGTGAAGCACATTTTTTTTAGATTGGGCATTTGAGAGCCTGCCTCTTTCAGGCTAAAGCATTCTGAGCCTTACTGAAAGAGGACACATAGCCAATGACCCTTTGGTGAGAACTGAAAAGTCTGAGTTCACAATGCTCAGACTGATATGGTCTGACTTTCCCTTTTAGGGGAGAAGAAAGAACTACAGCTCCTCTTTTGCTCCGTGATCCTTTTGAAATTGATTTTGATAAGATGTATATATTTGTGGCCTCCTAGGACAGAAGGGTCACAAAGCGACACCCAAATTCACATTGTAATGATTGTTTTCTCCCTGGGCAAGAGAGAGCAAGTATCATGTCCTGTGTTTGAGATGTTACGTGTAATTACTTTGCATAACAGGGAATGAAGTGGCACCTCCATTTGGAATTCATGGATGTATGAATCCCACTAGGAAAATAGCCAATGCTGTGGGCTCCCATTTTTGTATTAATGGAAGTTATGTGTTTCTCTCTCTTTGGCAGTAGAAACATGTTTTGAGCACTACTTAGTAAAAACAGGGTGGTTGATATCCTCTTGGGGTGATGACAAGAATTTGACACCTCTATGGGGACTTTCTCCATCTGGAGATAACTCAATGCCTTCTTGTTCTGCAGGAGAAGTTTACAGGGCTATTTGGGTATTAGAGGCACTACTCTCTCTCCTCCTATTAAAAGTAGCATTTCAGAGAATCTCATGAGGAGACATGAAATGTCTGAGGCTCTCTTCATGAGGAATAGAGTGGTTTATGTGCACTTTTCTCTAGGCATGGATCATGGTTTGCCACTCTCATGTTCTGAATGGGAAGCTTGACTGTCCCATTGTTCAGAACGGTCCTTTTCTGATAAGATAAAATAGATTTGGATGGTCTGTATTCACCTTGGTATGGTGGAGGACTTCTGAGGCCCTCCTCATGAGATGGTGAGCATCCAAAGGCTCCTTTAGCAGTATCAGAATTAGTGAGGGTTATGGTAGTCACAGTTTTAAGATTTGCAACTTTTTTTCTTAGAAGTGCAAGATCTTACCAGCATTTTGGAATAGTGGCAGTGCTTCCACCTAGCATCTTTTTAGAGGACAGGTTTCAGGCCTGCTTGATCTACAGAGGAAAACATTAGTCTTATTTTTTGCAGTATAGGATTTTTGGGACAACCCCTTGGATGAGGAGAATAACTGAGATCTTTCTTATAAGGAATGCTAGATGTGAAACTCAATTGTGAAGATTAAAAGGGGGAGATGCTTCTTGGAGGAGTAGAGGTAGGACTGGATTCCTTTCAGCATACTTGGAAGATGTGAGGCTACCTTTGGCAGAAGAGATGCATTTTAAAACATCAAGTTCTGAGAGGCAGTATCTGATATCTCCTTCTGAAAATGAGACATGTTTCAATGTCCTTTGGTTAGAATTGGAAATACTCGGGCTCTTCCTCTGATAAGAGTAACTATCTGGCCATCTTCATGAGAAGGGGTTGGAATTAAGTCCCTGTCTGTACAAAGTGACAGTCTGGGAAATTCTGTTGAAAAGGAAGTACCCACAGTGTCTTTTCTAGATGGCATAGGTTCTAGAATCCCCTTAGCTAGTTGAGAAAGTTCTAGATATTCCTGGGCTAATGTTGGTGTTCCAAGGATCCCTTGATCAGATACTAAAGGGCTCAGCCCATCTACATTGTGTTTCATAAGACACAGAGACCCTGGAACAGATAGCAAAGATTCTAGAGACCCTGCCACAGATTCTGAACTCTTAGAAACAGATTGGTTACATGGCAGAGATTCTTCCAACTCTGGACTAAGTGTTGAAGAAACTGGTAATCTGGGAGAATTTTATGTGGCTGACAAAGATTCTATGATCTCTTGGGTGACAGATGGTATTTCCTCACGGTTTTGCATACTTGGCATTGTTTCTAGTTTTTCCTTCGCAGAATTAGAAAGTCCAAGATCTTAGGATCAGATGGTGAATATCCTAAAGCCGCATTTTTCTAACAAGGTCCTGGAGACTCTTGGGATAACAAGGAAGTTTCTGAAGGCCGTTGGGCAGATGTTGATGTTCCTACTACACCATGACAAGACAGGGAAGGTCTCTGACTCAATACGAAAGGTTGTGACACTCTCAAATATAATTGGACAGATAAAGGTGATCCTAGATGCACTATGGTAGATGCTGAAAATTCCAAAGCTCCTGGTGTAATATTTGCTATTCCTGGCTTGTGTTTTGTACAGGTGCAACCTTTCATATTCTCCTCTAAAGGACAGGCAAGGGCCTCCAGCTTTTTGAACAGATAACAAAGGTCCTGGATTCACGTGAACAGATAGGGACATTGTCAAAAGCTCTAGGGTAGATCATAGAGATCCTAGGGTTCCCTGTCCAGATAAAGAAATTGCCATGGATCTTTTGGAAGAACCTGACATATCTGAAGCAGTTGGATCTGTTTTTTGTACCCTTTGTGGAGTATTCAAATACTCATTTGGTCCCTGGTATGAAGTCAAAGGCCCCTCTGTAGGTTTAGAGATATCTAAAGGTTCTTCTGTGTAAGGAAAGGAATCAAAAGGATTAGGGAAGAAAGTAATGAAATAAGTTGGGCAAAAATTGCAAGTGCCAGAAGTGAGTCATTGTATATCACATATCCTGAGATAGCTGTTGAATTTTTTTTGTGCACCTGATGCAAATGAGGAATATTCTAGAGTCCCCTAGGAAGATGGCAAAGGTTCTACAGAGCCTTGTGCAGTTGCCAAAATACTCAGAGATTCTTGGTCAGATCTCAAAATCCTTGCAATATTTTGAGTAGGGTGGGTATATCACTGACACACTGAGGAATATGGTGAGTCTGCTACTGTGTAGTGTGTAGATGTGGACTGAGTTCCTATACATTGTTTATGTAAAGAAGGATTTGAGAGCTTTTGGGAAGTTGTAGATTGTTGTATATACCTTTGTGGACATGTGGACAGATATAAGGTCCTCTTTGCAGAGAGAAAGGGACTCAAACTTTCATGAGAATAATCAGAAGATGCTGGAGTCACTTGTTAAGTGGAAAAAAGACCCAGAGGATTATGAGAACATTCAGAACATTGTGATGTATTCATCATTGCCTATGCTGAGATAGAAAGTTTCAGAGGTCCCTGGGCAGATTACAAAGGTACTGGATTCCCTTGGCCAAATGGGAAGGTCTCTGCATCTCCTTGGTACAATGTTATTGTCTACCAAGTTTTGGAGGTCATGGTGGCAAAGTTCCTAGAGCTGATGAAGTAGTCTGAGAAGATGTTACATCTTCTCTCACTCTTTGAAAATGTCCTAAAATACTCTGTGATTCTTTATATTGTGACAATATCCCTGTGAAACCTGTTGAATTTTCTAGATTTCTTTGGTTGAAGAAAAAATAACTTTATATGCATAAAGTTCCGTCTTTTGCCCTGGAAATTTTTGGGGGCTTTTGAAAAGATGGAAAAGCTTCTAGAACCACTGTAGGAGGTACAAGATGCTCCTGAGAACCCAGTAGAGGTGGGCAATGTCCTACATCTGATGGTTAAGGACAAAAGTATTCTTGAGATTTCTGGAAAGGTAGGAAATGTCCAGTTTCCCTTGGGAAAGCTGGGGATTTTTGTGCAAAATTTTGGACAGTTGGCGAAAATTCATAACTGTCTGCAAAGAAGTTGGAGCATTCAACTATCTTGAGCTTATGAAACATTTTGTGCAGTCCACTGTTTAGATGTGGGCAGTTTAGGAGACCCTTAGGCAGAACAGAAATGTCCAAAAACCTCTTGGGAAGATGAAGAACCTACAGTTCCTTGTGAAGATGAAGAAATTTCCAGAGGCCTTTGATCAATTGACATAGATTCTGGTAGCACTTGAGTATTTTGCATAGACCCCAATCGTCTTGGGGTGGGAGGCAAAGTTCCCACAGTCTGCTTTACAGATATGTACTTTCCTACTGTGGCTTGTGCAGATAAACAATGCCCCCTCAGTGCCCTGAGAATACAAGGAAGACCCTAGAATCATGTCTTTAGTTTTAGTCACTTTCAGACTTCTTTCTTGCGATAGACAAGAATCCCACAGTTCCTTGCTAAGATCTCAAAGATGATGGTGGCACATGTAGTGATATAGTAAGATTCAGATGCAGTCCAGCACATCTGGAGCTGTCTGAAGTCCCTCAGAAAGATGGAGAATATTCATTTGCTTCTGATTTTGCTGGAGAAAAAGCTGAATGCATTAGAGCCCCTTCAG
This sequence comes from Mus musculus, assembly GCF_000001635.26. Lineage (NCBI taxonomy): Eukaryota > Metazoa > Chordata > Mammalia > Rodentia > Muridae > Mus > Mus musculus. The sequence continues at coordinate 67,565,936 of NC_000087.7, forward strand.
CAGGTCCTGAGTGATGTGTCATTGCCTGGGCTAAGATGGAATGTGTCAGGCCCCCTGGATTGATTGCGAATATACTTGATTCCCTGGAACAGATGGGAATATTTCTACACCTCCTTGAGTAAAAAAATGAATGTCTGCCAGGTTCTTGAGGTGATGATGGCAAACTTCCTAGAGTAAGCAAAACAGATTTAGAAGATCTGACATCCTCTTTCACTCTAGGCAAAGGGCCCATGGTAGTCTCTTTGTGTTTACATTGTCCCAATCCCAATATACCTGTTGAATCAGTCGAAGGTTCTGGATACCTTTGGATGGATGACACAGAACTTTGCACATGCAAATTTCCAATTGCAACTGTGCAATTTTTCTTTTACCCTTAAGAAGTTAGCAAATGTTCTACATTTACAGTGATAGTGGATATCCCTGACCACCTGGTGCAGATAGGTAGTGTTCTGGATAACTTGGGAAATACAAAAACTTCTCCTGATTTTCCTGGCTAGAGAGAACATATTCATTAGTCTGTGGCTAACATGATGAGCATTGTAAGTTGAGCAGATGGAGAAAATGTGAGAGCCCTCTAGTAATTAGATGGATGTTTGAACGAATTTGGTAGAGAAGACAGAGTACCTATAGGTTCTTGTTTGGGTGTGTACAGAGACCCTTAGGCAGATAGAGAAGTTCCCAGAACCCTTTGTGCAGATGAAAAAGATCCTAACCTTCCTTCTGCAGGTCAAAAATTCCCAGAAGTACTTGAACAGACTGGAAATGTCCTTGTTCCTGCTTATCACTTTCTTTGTAACCTAGAGTCTCCGGGCTACATGGGAAAATTTCTTCAACTCCCTGGGCAGCTATGGGATGTCCCTACATGGATTCTGAATTCAGGTAAGATTGTCCAGACACCTGAGTAGATGATGAGTGTAATGAAGAAATTTGTGCAGATACATTCAGCTCAAGAGTTGCTTATGGATATAGGGAAGTTGTGACAAGTTTCCGCAAAGATATGGAGGGGCTCGACTAGCTTGTGTTGGTGAGAAATGGCCATGGGGCTTTGGGACATGTTGCAATGTTTCTGTTGCCCTTAGCATACATGAAGACATTCCCCAAGAACCTGAGAATGAAGACAAATGTTTATGAGTACACTGGGCAGAATCTGATATTCCCAGAATCTCTTGGGACGATGATGACTGATCAAAAGACTGTTGAGTATATGGTGAAAGGCCTATAGAAGCCTCAACATATATGCTAAGTTTGGTAGATAGCAAATGTGCTAGATCCTTGGGACTACAAAATAAGACTCCTGAGATCATTGGTCATATTGTGAATGTCCTGTATGACTTGAAGGATGTGGCAAAAGGCCTGTAGTCCCTTGAACAGATGGTGAGTTTTCCTGAGATTCTACCATGTGTGTTGAGTTCCCTAGCTTCTTTTGGAAAGATGCCGAATGTTCTAAAAAACCCTGGGAAAGATGGCAAAGCACCCATAGTTTCTTGGACAGGTATCAAGTGTTCTAGAGTTGTTTTCTTACATCTCACAGTTATTGAATTGCCTGATATAGTTTGCTAGTTTGTGGAAGTTTCTGAGAACATCATAGAGAAGTTGAGGATTTCACTTTCACTTGGGAATATGACAATGTTGTTGAGATTTTTTGGTTTTTGGGGTTTGTGTGTGTGTGTGTGTGTGTGTGTGTGTGTGTGTGTGTGTGTGTGTGTGTGTGTGTGTGTGCTTGTGTTTGTTTGTTTGTTTTTATGTCCTGGTGGATGAAGAAGATCTTTTTTCAGATGGAAATTTTTCTGATTTCCTGTTTTCAAATTTGGGAGTTAGCATAACCCCTGTAGGAGGCAAAGGATCTGTAGTTCCTTGGAAACATGGCAAGGTATACAGATATTCTACTATGTATGATGAGTGCCCTACCTTCTTCTGGAAAGATGCAGAACGCTCTAATTTCCCTGTGGTATAACTAAAAAACCCTCAGTCCCCTGGACAGTACAGATTGTTCTAGAGGTCTTTGTTTACAACTGACAATTGTTAGATTTCCTGTTGTAGTGTGAGGAGATGATGGTGGTGCAGATGATGAAGGTTTCACATTCCCTTTGGAAGATAACAATGTTTCCTTAGTTCCCTGGGTAGAGGGAGAAGATATCATAGCCTCTGTTTCAGATGGTGGATGTCATCGGGTATCTTGCAAAGATAGAGAAAATGTATAAGGCTTCTGAAAAGAACTGAAATTTTTCACAGGTCCTGGTTCAGATGGTGAAATTTTAGAGTCCTAGTTTCAGATTTGGGTAGTCCCATAGTCCTTCGAAGAGATAAAGAATGTTTCTCAGCCCCTTTATTAGATGGAAATATTTGAGCCATCCTATGAGCACCTTGAGTAGATCCTAAAGGCCCTGTTTTACGTCTTGATGGTTCTACAGTCCCCTGTGGTATATAGACTGTCTCAGAATGTCTTTTTCTTATTTGTATTTTGTCCCTTCCTTTTGGGATGATATAAAAGACTCTAGGGTCCCTTGTGCCAGTGATGACATTTGAAGAGTTCTTTGCAAATGGAAATACCTAGTGTAGATGGTGAAGAATGCAGAGTCTGTTTAGAAGGTGTGTAAGTGGGCAGTGGTCCTTGGATATTTACCAAAGTTTCTAAGGCCTGGGAAGAAAATGAGTAAATTTTCTGAGCATTTGGTGCAGTAAGTGAGTCTTTTCCACCATCCTAGGTAGATAGCAAAGAACCTTGATGCCCTTGGCATGATGATGATGATGATGATGATACCAAAGCCTCAGTAGCAATAGCAGGTAAGGAAATTGCTACAGGATCCTACCCAGAGAGCATGTTTTTTGGAAAAACAGAGACATTTTTCAAATGTCCTGGAGATTTCTGAGGATATAAATATGTCCACATATCCACATCCACAGATGGCAAATGTCCTTTATAAACCTTAGAAGATGAGGAAGTTGCCATATCACCTGGTCAAGAAAGAGAATGAGAGTTCCCTGTTTAGATGTGGTGAGTTCTGGAGTCTGTTGTGCAGTTAAGGATATTCCCACACTCCCTTGAACAGAAGACAAAAGTGCTACACTTCATTCTGAGGATGAGGTTGTTCCCTCTTGCCATTGGGTGAGTGACATTACATTTAGGGGAGAATCTGAGTCATACTGAGATAAATCTAGAACTCCATGAATGTGGGGAAAATTTGATGGCATATCATGATATAATGGTGAAAGGCTCACAGGCTCTGAAGCCACCTGTTTGGGTCCAGGAGCTACAATGGCTGAAAGGGAAATTGGCAGGGATCCTGGTCTAAGTGGCAAAGTTCCTACCATCTCTTGGGCAGGTTGGCAGGTTCTGAGTTTACTTTGGAGAGATAACAATGGTAATAAATTCTCTTGAGTACTTGGTGAAGTAGCAGCTGTACTCTGGGTAGTTGTGGAACAATCCACAGGCCTTTGCAAGGACATCAAAATTCCTGAAAACTCATGAGTTGAGATTCCATGTCCTGAAACTCATTGTGCTGATGAGGAAAGATCCAGATCTCCTGGAAGGTGGAGTGAATGTCCTGAATAACTTTTTGAAGATGGAATATTTTTCTAAACACTTTGGCCAGATGACAAAGTTCTGTAGTTCCATGGGCACCCAGATATCCTGGGAAAAATCCTGAAAAACCAAAACACCTTTGCATAGGTGACAAAGTTTCTAGATGCCCATGGTTAAATAATGATGGTCTCACATATCCTAGAGCAGATGGTAAATATCCTACAACAATAATGTTTTAGTCAGAAGCGTTTTTAGATCTTTAGAAGATATGAAAATTTTCTGGTGTGTTTAGGCTAAAGACAAGTTCTAGATGATTTTTTTAGATGTGGACTTTCCCTCAGGCCCTTGATTTCACAAAGGAGATTGTGTAGTCCTGAAGTCTGATTTGCAAAAGGACAAATTACCTTAAGCATGGTCAAAATGTTCTGCATCATTTGAGAAAGATGAAGAAATTTCCTGGGCCAGATAGTAAACACATAAGAGCCTTTTGGTTAGATAATCTTGAGCCTTTTTGGGGAAATATGGATTGTCCAACATGCCCTTTGGTAGACTGAAGATGTGAGACTCACCTGAGGAGAAATTGTAGCTTTTGATGTTTCTTTGGCATCAGGGGATGTTTCAAGTCTCCCCCCCCCCTTTTTTTTTTTTTTTAGAAAATGTTCTGTAGTCTCCTTTGTTAGAAAGATCAAATCTTAACCTGTTTTTTTTTTCTTCTTCTATAAACTGGATGACTGTATTATTTTGGTAGAGGGAAAATGTCTACTACTTCCTACCAGAGAAGGCATGGAAAAGAAACACTCTTGGGTAGATGGAGATAATTGTAAAGCACCTTGTTCAAATATCACAAATCCTATGACCTTCTGCACAGATGGGGAAGGTCTTAATATGTCTTTTGTAAGTGTGCAAGTCTTAACCTTGGCTTTAAAATGAGGGGAAGGCCCTAGAGATACCTGTGTAGATATGGTTTCTTCTAGAGCATCATGGACAAGTGTAAAAGATCTAAGAGCCTCATAGGCAGGTAGTGAAATTTCACTACCTCCCTGTCTAATGAAAGTGGCATCTCCTTAGAGCATCATGGATAGGTGTATAAGGTATAAAATCCCCATGGGCAGGTAGTCGAATTTCTTGACCTCCTTGTGTACTAGTGGAAGTTCCAAGAAACTTTTCTTCAGATGGAAAAGTGGATAACAACTTCCTTATAGAATTTTCAGGTGTCATAGACAGCTTGATGGGCAAAACAGCTTCCATGGGGCCTTTTGAATATGAATTAGAACCCAGAGGATTTTTGGCATTTGAAAATTTCTAGAGACTTATGCTGGCATGAAGAAGGACCAACAGGCTTTTGTGTAGGGGGGTAAGAATCTATAGTATCTTGTTTAGTTGGGGAAGAAGGCTGATCCTCCTTAGGTGATAGGGAAGATCTAATAGTCTCCTATAAAGTTTGGGGCAGCTCAAATTTTCTGAATTTGGAGGGATGCTGAGGACCCTCTTCTTTAGAGTTCAGAGTGTTAACTGGTATGGTGTCCACTCTAAGTTGCCCTTTGAAAGATTGAGAAGGTCTCAGACTGCCTGTGGAAGATGCTGATGGTTCTAGTTCACTTCCTGTATGTGCAGAAGCGAAAGGCCTTTTGGAAGACTCAGGAATTTCTACCACGTCTTGAGTATGTATGGAACTCACAAGATCCTATTCTTGGAATGGCAAATATCCTTGAGCTCCTGGTGTAGGTGTGGACATTTTTCTCTTTCCTTGAGCATTTATTAGAGGTGTGAGGCTCACTTGGGACATTGTGATTGCATGTATTTCCCTTTGGACTGAAATAGATGATGTGAGCACATTTCTTATTGGTAGAGGACTTTGAAAGGCCTCTTGGTTTCATGGAGAATGACTGAAATTCCCTTGGTCAGGAGGGTCAGGTCTCAAAATAACTCTAGTAGGAACAGATTGCATAGGACACTTTGGGGGGAAAGAGAAACATCTTTGGATGTCTTTCTGAGAAGACTTTGCTCTCTGCCCTGTTTTGGCAGCTGGCAAACATTTTCAACTCTGCTAGGGAAAGGATGTGGGACATGATACTTTTGGGACAAATCACTGACATTACCCTTGGGGGAAAAGGTTTAGAGCCCCCTTTATGTGACTTACACTCCTGTTGTAGGTCCTCTTGACCAGAGGGATCTTCTCCAAAATGCTTTGGAAGAAAATTGGAAAGAAGAGAGTCATGTAGTGTAATGGATAACCTTTTGGAAAGCCTTCTGGAAGAGCAGGCATTATGATTTTACTGTCAGCACAAGTGAGTAGTCTTTGAGATGCCTGTGCAGATGTTCAATGTCCCATAGAGTATTGGAAAAATTTGGATAGTTCCATTACCTCTTGGCTGGATAAGGAAAGACCCTGAGCATTTTGGGGAGAATTAGGAGATCCCAGATATCCTTGGCTAGATCGGGAAGGGTGTAAGGAACCTTGAATGTTTGGAGAAAATTCCTGTCCATGTTGGCCAGCAGAAGAGTGGGCAGAAGATGCCCCAGGCACTGTGTGATCTTCTTTGAACTTTTTAATGGCATCTCCATTACCGTGTTTGGAAGATATTACAGGCATTCAGGCATCCAACTAGTAAAAATCCATAGGTTCTTCACCCAGTGGACATAGGCTGGCTTCTTTTCACCTGTCTATGCATGGGCACAGCAGATGAGGCCACTCATTTTCTAGTGGAAGGCTGTAAAACAGATTGTCTGGTATCCCTGGTTAGAGGATTACTCGTGAACTCAGGAAAACTCAGAGGAAGTGTAAATGTCCATTTTATGTTCTCTTTTAGATCCTTCAGAGGGTCCAGGGTCCTGTTATTGGATGAATGCTTTATAAGAGCTTTGGGTTTCTGTAACTTTTCTGTAACATGAGATCAGGTTTTTTTTTTTTTTTGTTTTTTTTTTTGAATCTCTCGTCTTCATAGGGTTTTGGGCACCTGAACTTGTGCCGATTCTGTATATGGAGCCCTGGAGTCACAAAATCCCTCGAGTCTCTGCTGGCCAACTGCTTCCCCTGTTAGTTTAAGGTGTAAAATCCAGTTGGGGGACAGTGAAGGGAGTCCAAGGCTATGGAGGCTGTGAAATCAGTTGCGGTAGGGTATCACTATTCTTTGGACTACACTTAAGGGTGTTCCAGGCACTGGAGGATGTGAAACCTGTGGTATATGGTCATAGTGTCAAGTCTGGGCTGAGGCTCACTGCTATTTCTCCACATGTCTTGCTATTTGATCATTAAGGAAATTGTTCAAGAAACATTAAATAGATGACTGCCCCTTAAAGGGACAGTGAATGTACTTGGCAAAAGTGACTTGTAACAAGAAACGCTTATGCAGCATCCCTCCTGAGAATTGTGGACATATAAGAAGGCACATCACAAAGAATATAAGTTACAGTGGCCTCAGAAATCAAGTAAAGTTTGAGAAAGGCTGTCCTCAAGCCTTCTCAGGCCATTCCCGAGCCTAGATGATTGCTGTTCTCTTGCCTGCACAGGCCAATCTGGAGCGTGCAGTTTGGCTGTCCTCCTGTTTGCACTGGCCAGTCCTGAGCTACCTCATATTAGCAGGGCAATCATCCAAAATTTCTGAATGAGGAGGGACCCAGAGGACGCTCATCTTTAGGGTTCAGAGTGCTACCTGGTTTGGTGCCCACTCGAAGGGTTCATGACAAGGAATTGTTGAAGGCAAAGCATGGTTGGAAATTAAGGACGTGGTGTTCTTAGGAGACTATGCTCTGAAGTCCATCTTAATCCAGGATAGATCCCTCTAACCTAAGTTCATCAGTGAGTGTTGCAGTGATGTTTGTTTCTGTCTCATAACTGAATGGGAAAGGCTTATCCATACCCTTGCTCCTCACAGGCTATGGGGCTAAACAAACACTGGCATATTTGCTAGGGAAAGAACAGGTGTTAATATTTGAATAGAACATAGAATGCATGGAATAGATATCACAGATATTATTTCGAATTTTAAATCTACCTCTCCTAGATAAATCTGTGATAACTGGATGCTGAAAGACATCTCTAAATGACTAAATAATACTTACTGCAATATCATTATTGTGCAATTAATATGCTATTGTTCAGAGAATAAGGGCAGAACTTTAGTAATCTCTTTATAGTACAAATGAAAGTTTTATTTCAAATACTTATATCTGTGTTTGACTAGATTCAGAAAACAGACAAAGTTGGAATCCTGAAAATAGCACTTGTGGCCTTAAACAATTGCTTTGTCTGTCACAGTTAGTGAGTTAGGTTCCTATTACTTTTTCATATTTGGATTGCTTGTTGAAGGTCATATAATTCTCCTGAAGGACAACAGGCAAATGGCTCACATCAGTGGCAACACATGGACCATTCAGTTTGAGTCCAATGATGCAGCCGGTATATAGTTGCACAGAATGATTTATTAAACCCTTAGTTAAACTGATTCTTTGAGAGGTCATGTTTTATAGAAATTGGTACACTAAGAAAGTGTAAAATTGAGGCTATAAGTGAAGATCCTTCTTTACTGACACAGAAACTTTGTTTGCCTGTTGCATACCTTGCCAGTTTTCTAAGAGCAGTTTTTGATCTTGCTGGATGAAAGGTGTTTATTTGGCTCCTCTCTTTGATTTTTCTGAAGGATTTCGGTTTCCCTTTGGCTACACAGCAATAAAGTCTTGCATCATTCAGAAACACAGGGGCACTTTCTAATATCTAATTATTTCCTTGTGTCATTGCCTCAATGCTATGCCATAAGTTCTTTCTTCTTGGAATTCCTGAATGCTTTAGCACCCCTTTTCTTTGTTTAACTCTAATTTATCTCAGTAGTTTATATTTAAAAGCCATTTACTGTCAGAATATCCACTCATTTCCTACAATAGGGGGTAACTTGTATTCTGGATAATTCTGTATTCACTGTGCTTTTCTGAATTTCCAGTTGGTCTTTTTACATCTTTGAAAACATTAAATTTAAGTACCAGAATAATCCTGCTAGGCATGAAGAACTTGCTGCATGGTAAAATGGGTAGGAAATTACAAGTATCAATTCAGATAATATATACCTTTTGAGAATTAGCTTCACATTTCTAATGTCCGAACAAAATAGCTTTCTTAATTTAAGTTACAGTTGCTATGTTTCACTCAGATAATCTATAAAGGCAAAATGAGTAGTGGTTTATAAATGAAGAAATGTCTGCATTAAGCATGATAATATTGAAAAGAAATTACAATTTTTCACTTTGAAATTAAATCTCTGAAGATGATAACTTAACTTGTGTTTGGAAAAGATTTCTGTAAATTTTTAAAAATATCATTATTAATATCAGCAGTATAAAGTTGTTCAAACAAAATGACTTTTATTCATTGTAAATTTAATAACGAAAATAACTGAATAGTAGGTTTGTAGCATTTGACACAGTAATTAATATTCTTTAATAAAGCTTTTAAATTCATTTTCTTTGTCAGAGTACAAAGCAATAAGATTCCTTAGAGCATTTTCACAAATATGCTTTTATTGGTTTAACTTATTGCAATGTGTAATAGAAAAATCCACTGTTGTCTGGGTGATTTCCAAATTTATTCTGTCTGTCTCTGTCTCCATCTCTGTCTACGTCTCCATGTCCCTCTCTGTCTCTCTCTCTCTCTCTCTCTCTCTCTCTCTCTCTCTCTCTCTCCCTCTGTGTGTGTGTGTGTGTGTGTGTGAGTGTTTGTGTGTGTGTAGAATGGCTGAGACAGAATGGGGGTGGATCTCAATGGCATGTATGTATAATGTTTTTTCATGTATGAAGCTGTACATATATATCATATGTACACACACACAAACACACATATATATATATATGTGTATATGTATGTGTGTATATGTGTATAATGTATATATATGTATATGTATTGATGTATATGTGTATGTATATACATATACACAAACACATACACATACACATAAACACACACACACACACACACACACACACACACACACACACATATATATATATATATATATATATATATATATATATATATATATATGATGTAATTTTAGTAAAAGGAAAAGTAGCTTGCCACAGACAAACCTCACTTAGGTCCTCGATCCATTGGCATAACTTGGGTTCTGGGTACCGGTAGGCAAGGATTAGCCAAGAAGAGGGGCTGAGAAACTGACACGACCAAACAGAGGGTTGATCTGAATGTAATTTGTCTCAAAGCGAGCACTAGTCTTATAAGTGACTTTTACACAAAATAGAGGAATGCCTACAAAGGACTGGGAGGGACCAATTGGGATAGAATTCAATGTTAACAACTGTGATTACAAGCAGCCCCCCTCCAAGGTTTGCTTAATCTTAGAAGCAATAGGCAAGAGTCTCATGCCCTTGCAATGGTTCCTCTTCTAGTCTATGATATAGTACCCCTCCACCCTAGGCCATTGTAAATTCCTGTGCATGGTTGAAACTCAACTATCTATAGTTCTAAGTATCTATTCTGCTTGATCCTTATAACATAACATTCCTTATTTCGAGATAATGGTAAATTCTTGCATATGGTAGTTTGTCCTGAGATTTCTAACTCTATGTAGCAGTTAGTAATGCCTGATTTCTTTCACTGTCTCTCTTACAATACTAGAGGTTAATCTGAATGTACCCAAATAGCCAGCATCCTTACTGAATTCAAAGACCATGGTTTGCTCAAGGACTGCCTAGGAGAGGAATTTATATGTGTGGAATCTAACTTAGCAATATGTCAAAACCAATCCTTAGAGGCACTTACAATAAATCAATATTAAGAGAAAGCACACAGATCCATTTACCGACTAAAGCAAGGATACTGGAGCATTCATTATACATGTTGCCATGAATACAGGAGACTAAATTTCCATGAATTTTTCGCCTCAGGACCATGTCTAGGCTTTTTGGCCTGTCAGGTGGGTCACTACTCGTGTGTTTGTAGCAGTTGCTGAAATCAAGGCATGGAGGAAAATGGATGGAAGGAGAGTGTTTTGTTAGGTGAGTTAACATAGATTTGGAATGAGGGTATTAACATAGGTTTGCTCTCATACGGGTTTGAGATCATTTTTATATATTTTCATGCATGTGTGTGGTTGAGTGATATTATTATCTAGGAGAAAGATAGAAAACAAAGTAGAATACATATCATAAAAAATATAAAATGGTGTATAGCAATTGCTGTATTATTGCCGTGATAAACCATTATTACCAAGACAACTAGTAGAAGGAAAGCTTTTTTTGTCTTATCATTCCAGAGAGATAAGATTTCATCATGATGCCACAACTCAGCCCTGAGGCAGAGCTGGGGCTCCAGAACTCCTCCCACATACAAAGATACCTTGACTACCAGATCTGTCATAGCCAAGCTCACAGATGAGATACCCCTTGCAGCAATACCTGGACTACCTGGGACCTCCAGGGTCCCTGTGCAGGCAAAACCTATTTGTCTTGCCCTGCTACAGACACATCTTCTTTTTGGCCCACTTCTTGGCCTGTGCCAGAGACACTTTTCCAGATCCCATCCCACAACCCTAGACAGCCTGATTCCTGGTAGCTGAATCCCAACCAGTACACAAGCTCATACAAGGAACAGGATCCAGTCAGAAACAATAAGCCAAGTTAAAATCTGAGATAAACAGATATCAAGAGGCAAGTGAAAAATTGGAAAAGACCCAAAAAACACTGAAAGCTTTAAAAAATCAACAAAACCCTAAAAAAAGAAAACTATATACATTTAAATTCTAAAACTAAGAATATAAAACACTAACAAAATATCCCAAAATTAAAAAAAAGACAAACAAACACATTTCTAGAACTCTAAAAAGAGCCCCCCCCCAAAAAAACTAAAACCTTTAACAAACCCATAAGCCAAAAAGAAACAAACAACAGCAACAAAACAAAACAGATAGAAGGTTTAAAAAAAATCCTAAAATTATTTAAAAGCCCTAAAAAATCCTAATAACCCAAAATACCTTAAAATCCATATGAATTCAAGAAACATCCAACCCCCCAAAAAATAAACCCCAAAAAACCCTAAAACCCCCCAAAATCCAAAATTATTTTAAAAATCATAAAAAACTAAAACCCTACATAAAGTCCCTAAGTCATTCAATTCCCCCTAAAATTGTAAAAACTCTAAAATACGTATAACACCATAAAGATACCTAAAACCTTAAAAATAGGAAACCCTCAAAAACCTTAGCATCTTTAAACAAACCCTAAAAAAGCCCTAAAAAGCTTTCTAAAATAACCTAAAGTGCTTTATATATAGTATATTTTATCTATCTACCTATCTACCTCTCTACCTCTCAGCCTATCTTATCTATCTCATCTATCTCTTCTATCTCATCTATCTATCCATCTATCTATCTATCTATCTATCTATCTATCTATCATCTATCCATCCATCCATCCATCCATCCATCCACCCATCCATCCATCTATCCATCCATCCATCCATCCATCCACCCATCTATCTGAGAGTATCTTGCATGGATGACAAAGATGCTATGATCTCTTTGGTGACAGGTGTTATATCTGAATGGTTTTGCATACATGGCCATGTTTATAATTTGTCCTCGGCAAAAAGTCCAAGATCTTTAGGATCAGATGGTGAATAACCTAAAGCCTCTTTTTCCAAACACGGTTTTTGGGTCTCTTGTGATAAAAAGGAAGTGTCTGAAGGTCATTGTGCAGGTGTTGATAGTCCTACTATACCATGGGCATACAGAGAAAGTCTCTGAGGAAAAAAATCCAGGTTGTATCACTCAAATTCAATTGGACAGATAAAGGAAACCCTAGACTCACTATGGTAGATAGTGAAATTTCCAAAGCTCCTGGTGAAACATTCGCTATTCCTGGCTTGCTTTTTGTACATGACAAGCTTCCAGATTTTCCTGTAGAAGATAGGCATGGGCCTACAACTTCTAGAATAGATAAAGAAGGTTCTGATTCACTTGAGCAGATGAGGGCATTGTCAAAGATTCTAGGGCAGATGATACAGGTCATAGTGTTCCCTGTCCAGATAAATAAATTACCATGACTCCTTTGGAAAAATGAGTAGATCCTGAAGCATCTGAAGCATATGGATCTGTTTGTTGGACCATCTGTGGAGTAATCAAATAATAATTTGGTCTGTAGCATGAAGTTTAAGACCCCTCTGTAGGTTTAGAGTGATTATGTGTAAATGAATGGATTCAAAATGCTTAAGGAAAAAAGTGAGGAACTAAGATGGACAGAAATTGCAAGTTACACTGGTGAGTCACTGCATATCACATGTCCTGGGGTAGCTGTTGAAAATGATTGTCCACCTGATGCAAATGATGAATATCCTAGAGTCCCCTGGGGAGATGGCAAAGGTTCTATAGAGCCTTATGCAGTTCCTGAAATACTCAGAGGTCCTTGGATAGATCTAAAAGTCCTTGCTTTATTTGGAGCAGGGTCAGTATATCCCTGACACAGCTGGGAAGTTGGTGAGTCTTCTACTGTATAGTATGTAGATGTGGACTGAGTTCCTATACCTTGTTTATGTAAAGAAGGATTTAAAAGCCTTTGGAACATGTAGAATCTTGGGTAGACCTTTGTGGACATGTGGAGAGACATAAGGTCTCCTGTGCAGAGAGGCAGGGACTCACACCTCCAAGAGGAGAATCTGAAGATGCTGGAGTCCCTTGTTCTGAGGAGGAAAGACCTAGAGAATTAGAAGAACATTCATATCATTGGTATGTATTCATCACTGCCTATGATGAGATAGAAAGTTTCAGAGGCCCCTGGGTAAATTTCAGAGGTGCTAGATACCCTTAGCCAAATGGGAAAGTCTCTGCACATCCTTGGGTAGAATATGAATGTCTAAAAGTTTTTGGAGGTGATGGTGGCAAAGTTCATAGAGTCACTGAAGTTGAATGAGAAGGTTCTATATCCTCTATCACTCCAGGCAAATGCCCTAAACTACTCTGTGAGTCTTTTTTTGTGTGTGTGTGTGTGTGTGTCAATATCCATGTGAAACCTGTTGAATTTTCCAGATTTATATGGTTGAAGAAAAAATAACTTTGTATGTGCAAAGTTCCCTCTTCTGTCCTGAAAATTTTCTTGGGCTTTTGAAAAGATGGAAAAGCTTCTAAAACCACATAGGTACAATATGCTCCTGAACACCTAGTAGAGGTGTGAAATGTCCTCCATATGATGGTGAAGGACAAATGGAAACTTGACATTTCTGACTAGGTAGGGAAATTCCAGTGTTTTTTGGGAAAGCTGGGAATCTTTATGCAAAATGTTAGTAAGTTGGAAAAAATCCCATATCTGTTTGCAAAGAAGTTGGAGCATTCAAACTATTTTGAGCAGATAAAACATTTTGTGCAGTCCCTTGTTTAGATGTGGACAGTTTTAGAGACATTTGGGTAGAACAGAAATGTCCAAAGGCCTCTTGGGAAGATGAAGAACTTAGAGTTCCCTGTGAAGCTAAAGAAACTCACAGAGGCCTCTGATCAGATGACACAGATTCTGGTAGCACCTGAGTATATTTGGTAGACCCCAAAGGTCCTGGAGTGGGAGGCAAAGTTCTCACAGTCTGCACAGTGTGCCCAGACAAAGAACTTTGCACAGGCAAATTTCCAATTGCAACTGTTCAGATATGTACTTCCCTACTATGGCTTGTGCAGATAAAGAATGCCCCTCTGTGGCCTGAGCAGATGTGGAATACCCTATAGTACTTTCTTTAGATTTAGTCACTTTCAGACACCTTTCTTCTGATAGACAAGAATCCCACAGTTCCTTACTCAGATCTCAATGATGATGGTGTCATCTGTAGCTATGTAGTAAGATTCAGATGCAGTCCAGCACATCTGTAAGTGTCTGAAGTCTCTCGGAAAGATGGAGCATATTCATTTGTTTCTGATATAGCTGGGCAAGGAGCTGAATGCAGTAGAGCCCTGTCAGTAGGCCTTGAGTGATGTGTCATTGCCTGGGCTGAGATGGAAAGTGCCAGAGGCCCCAGGGCTGATTGCAAATGTCCTAGAATTTCTGGACCAGATGGAAATATTTCTGCACCACCTTTAGGAAAAGATGAATGTCTACCAGATTCTTGAGGTGATGGTGGCAAAGTTCATAGAATAGGCAAAGCAGATGGAGAAGTTTCTATATCCTTCATTACTTGAGGCAATGGGCCCACAGTAGTCTCTGTGTCTTTACATTGTCCCATTCCCAATATCCTTGTGGATTCTGCCAAAGGTTCTACATACCTTTGGATGGATGACAAAGAAATTTGCATAGTCAAAGTTCTCTTTGCAGCTGTGGGACATTCCTTAGACTTTAGAGAGGTCAGAAAATATCCTTGAAACTCTGGACTAGAAAGAGGGTGATCCTGAGTACCTAGTACAGATGATGAGTATGTTACATCTCGTGATGAATGATGAAATGGATTTTTGAGATTTCTGGCGAGGTAGGAACAGACCAATGAACCTTGAAAAAGCTGGGGATTTTTGTCCAAAATGTTAGAAAGAGGAGAAAATCTCATAGCTTCCTGGCAATATGTTGGATGATGCACAGTCTTTGGAGAAGATGTCACAGTTTCTACAGACCCTAATTTTGATGTGGACTGTTTTAGAGACCCTTGCTCAGAAAGGGATATTCCAAAAGCCTCTATGGAAGACGAAGAGCCTAGAGTTCCCGTTGAAGTTAAATAAATTCCCAGAGGCCTCTGATCAGATGACAATGACTCTGAGACTACAAGAGTCACTTGTGTAGACCCCAAAGGTCCTGTAGTGGTAGCCAAAGTTTCCAAGTCTGCTTTGCAGACATGGACTTTCATACTGTGGCTTGTGCAGATAAAGAATGCCCCATAGTATCCTGAGCATAAGCATACAACCCTATAGATGTTTCTTTAAATTTAGTCCCTTGTTCAGATAAGCAAGTTTCCACAATTCCTTGTTCAAATCTTGAAGATGATTGTGTTACCAGTAGTGATGTAGTAAGATCCAGATGCAATCCAGATCTTTTGGAACTTTCTGAAGTCCCTTGGGTAAATGGAGAATATTCATTTCTTTCTGAAACTGCTGGGGAAGAAGCTGAATGCAGTACAACCCCATTGGCAGATCCTGAGTTATGTGTCATTGTCTGGGATGAGATATAAAGTGTCAAAGGCCCCTGGATTGATTGCAAAGGTACTAGATTCCCTAGACCAGTTGAGAGCATTTCTATACCTCCTTTAGGAAAAGATGAATGTCTCACAGGTTCTCGAGGTGATGGTGACTAATTTCCTACAGTAGGGAAAGCAGATTTAGAAGATCTGGCATCCTTCTTCACTTGAGGCAAAGGGTCCAAAAAAGTCTCTGTGTGTTTACATTGTCTTAATTCCAATATACCTATGGAATCTGACAAAGGTAATGGATTCCTTTGAATGGATGACAAAGAACTTTGAAAATGCAAAGTTTCCATTGCAATTGTTAAGTTTTTCTTGTGCCCTTGAGAAGTAAGCAAAAGTATTACAGCTACTCGAGTAGGTATTATATGCCCCTGACCATCTGGTGCAGATAGGTAGTGTTCTGGATAACCTGGCAAATATAAAAATTTCTTCTGATTTTTCTGGCTAGAAAGGAGAGGTTCATTAGTGTGGGGAACATGATGAACATTGTATGTTGAGCACATGGAAAAAATTTGAGAGCCCTCTAGTGTGTAGATTGATATTTGAAAGACTTTGTTAGAGATGCAGAGTACCTACAGGTTCTTGTTTGGGTGTGAACAGAGACTCTTGGACAGATAGGGAAGTTCCCAGAACCCTTTGTACAGATGGTCATGATCCTACCATTCCCTCTGCAGGTAAGGAAATTCCCAGAAGTACTTGGTAAGATGGAAAAATTCCTATTTCCTGCTTGTCACTTTCTTTATAACCTGGGCTGGACAACAAAAGTTGTTGAACTCCCTGGGCAGCTATGGGCTGTCCCAAAGTAGATTCTTGATTGAGGTAAGCTTGTCCATTCACCTGAGTAGATGGTGAGAACAATGGAGAGATTTATGCTACAAGAGTTGCTTGTGAATACAGGTTTTCACAGTTTCTTTTCATAGATGGTGGAGGGGATTGACATGCTTGTATTGGTGAGGAATGTCCAATAGGCTTTGGGACTTGTAGCAATGTTCCTGTCATCCATAGGACACATGAATACATTCCCAAAGAACCTGAGACGAAAGAAAAATGTTAATGAATACACTTGGCACACTCTGATGTTCCCAGAATCTTTTGGGAAGATGATGACTGCTGGATAGACTGTTGAGCATATAGTGAAAGGCCTAGACATGCCTCAACAGATATGAAAATTTGGTAGACTTCAAAGGTGCTAGATCCCTTGGGACTTCTAAAGAATTCTCCTGAGATCATTGGTCAGGTTGTGAATATCCTGTATGACTTGAGGGATGTGGCAAAGGGCCTGTAGTACTTTGGAATATTGGTGAGGTATCCTGAGATTCTACCATGTTGACTAGTTCCCTTGCTTCTGTTGGAAAGATGCTGAATGTTCTAGAAACCCCGG